>NC_084614.1:50384889-50684889 GCF_033978795.1 Nerophis ophidion
AAAACATTTGGTAAGGTTTGCAAAAACAAAATTTGATTTGTTACTAAATTTGACAGTAATGTACTTAGAATCCTGAGATAATGCGAAAAAAGCAATAAAAATGTATTCAAACATAACTTCTAAACAACACATGCAAAATGGCTAATAATGCCGAGAGATATGTTTTTTTGTTATTTGTACTAGAAAAATGATCTTTTGTAAGGTTTGCAAAGACACAAGTTAGTTTTTTTTATTCAATATAACAGTGTAACTGTCATACTAAATATGAAAGGTTTATAATCATAACTCCAAAACCAAATATGAAATGTGTCTTAAAAAGCCTTTAATATTGAATTTATGTAAGTTTTAGCAGAATCAGGTATTTTGGAAAGAATCACAAATACAAATATTATATTTTACTGGCCTCATATTGGTCACACTCAAAATGACAGTTTTTGAAACATAACTCCAAAAATACACATGCAAAATGTCTAATAATGCCTGAAGAAATGCATCTTCGAGAGTTTTCCTGAAAAAAAAACATTTGGTAAGTTTTGCAAAAACAAAATTTGATTTGTTACTCAATTTGACAGTAATGTACTTAGAATCCTGAGATAATGCGAAAAAAGCAATAAAAATGTATTCCAACATAATTCCTAATCCAAACGTGCAAAATGTCTAAAAATGCCTGTGATATTGAATACATGTGAGTTTTACTAGATACAGTTGTTTTTCTATGGTTTGCAAATACAAAAATGAGGTTTTACTCAATATGACTGTATACTGTAACACTCAATATGACAGTTATTTAAACATAACTCCTGCACCACACATGAAAAATGGCTAATAATGCCTGAAAAAATGCATCTTTGGGAGTTTTACTCGAAACAGATGCTTTTTTAAATCTTGCAAATGCAAAAAGTAGTTTTTTACTCAATGTGACTATAATAGTCTTACAATCCTGAGATAATGCGAAAAAAGCAATACAAATGTATTCAAACATAACTTCTAAACAACACATGCAAAATGGCTAATAATGCCTAGAGATATGTTTGTTGGTTAGTTGTACTAGAAAAATGATATTTTGTAAGGTTTGCAAAGACACAAGTTCGTTTTTTTATTCAATATAACAGTGTAACTGTCATACTAAATATGAAAGGTTTATAATCATAACTCCAAAACCAAATATGAAATTTGTCTTTAAAAGCCTTTAATATTGAATTTATGTAAGTTTTAGCAGAATCAGGTATTTTGGAAAGAATCACAAATACAAATATTAGATTTTACTGGCCTCATATTGGTCACACTCAAAATGACAGTTTTTGAAACATAACTCCAAAAATACACATGCAAAATGTCTAATAATGCCCGAAGAAATGCATCTTTGAGTGTTTTCCTGAAAAAAAAAACATTTGGTAATGTTTGCAAAAACAAAATTTGATTTGTTACTCAATTTGACAGTAATGTACTTAGAATCCTGAGATAATGCGAAAAAAGCAATAAAAATGTACTCCAACATAACTCCTAATCCAAACGTGCAAAAAGTCTAAAAATGCCTGTGATATTGAATACATGTGAGTTTTACTATATACAGATGATTTTCTATGGTTTGCAAATAAAAAAATGAGGTTTTACTCAATATGACTGTATACTGTAACACTCAAAATGACAGTTCTTTAAACATAACTCCTACACCACACATGAAAAATGGCTAATAATGCCTGGAATAATGCATCTTTGGGAGTTTTACTCGAAACATATGCTTTTTTAAATCTTGCAAATGCCAAAAGTAGTTTTTTACTCAATATGAATATAATAGTCTGAAAATCCTGAGATAATGCGAAAAAAGCAATAAAAATTTATTCAAACATAACTTCTAAACAACACTTGCAAAATGGCTAATAATAGCCAGAGATATGTTTTTTTGTTAGTTGTACTAGAAAAATCATCTTTTGTAAGGTTTGGAAGGACACAAGTTAGTTTTTTTATTCAATATAACAGTGTAACTGTCATACTAAATATGAAAGGTTTATAATCATAACTCCAAAACCAAATATGAAATTTGTCTTAAAAAGCCTTTAATATTGAATTTATGTAAGTTTTAGCAGAATCAGGTATTTTGGAAAGAATCACAAATCCAAATATTAGATTTTACTGGCCTCATATTGGTCACACTCAAAATGACAGTTTTTGAAGCTTAACTCCAAAAATACACATGCAAAATGTCTAATAATGCCTGAAAAATTGCATCTTTGAGAGTTTTCCTGAAAAAAAAACATTTGGTAAGGTTTGCAAAAACAACATTTGATTTGTTACTCAATTTGACAGTAATGTACTTAGAATCCTGAGATAATGCGAAAAAAGCAATAAAAATGTATTCCAACATAATTCTAAATCCAAACGTGCAAAATGTCTAAAAATGCCTGTGATATTGAATACATGTGAGTTTTACTAGATGCAGTTGTTTTTCTATGGTTTGCAAATACAAAAATTAGGTTTTACTTAATATGACTGTATACTGTAACACTCAATATGACAGTTATTCAAACATAACTCCTACACCACACATGAAAAGTGGCTAATAATGCCTGAAAAAATGCATCTTTGGGAGTTTTACTCGAAACATATCTTTTTTAAATCTTGCAAATGCAAAAAGTAGTTTTTTACTCAATGTGACTATAATAGTCTTACAATCCTGAGATAATGCGAAAAAAGCAATAAAAATGTATTCAAACATAACTTCTAAACAACACATGCAAAATGGTTAATAATGCCTAGAGATATGTTTGTTGGTTAGTTGTACTAGAAAAATTATATTTTGTAAGGTTTGCAAAGACACAAGTTAGTTTTTTTATTCAATATAACAGTGTAACTGTCATACTAAATATGAAAGGTTTATAATCATAACTCCAAAACCAAATATGAAATTTGTCTTTAAAAGCCTTTAATATTGAATTTATGTAAGTTTTAGCAGAATCAGGTATTTTGGAAAGAATCACAAATACAAATATTAGATTTTACTGGCCTCATATTGGTCACACTAAAAATGACAGTTTTTGAAACATAACTCCAAAAATACACATGCAAAATGTCTAATAATGCCTGAAGAAATGCATCTTCGAGAGTTTTACTGAAAAAAAAAACGTTTGGTAAGGTTTGCAAAAACAAAATTTGATTTGTTACTAAATTTGACAGTAATGTACTTAGAATCCTGAGATAATGCGAAAAAAGCAATAAAAATGTATTCCAACATAACTTCTAAACAACAAATACAAAATGGCTAATAATGCCTAGAGATATGTTTTTTTGTTATTTGTACTAGAAAAATGATATTTTGTAAGGTTTGCAAAGACACAAGTTAGTTTTTTTATTCAATATAACAGTGTAACTGTCATACTAAATATGAAAGGTTTATAATCATAACTCCAAAACCAAATATGAAATTTGTCTTAAAAAGCCTTTAATGTTGAATTTATGTAAGTTTTAGCAGAATCAGGTATTTTGGAAAGAATCACAAATACAAATATTAGATTTTACTGGCCTCATATTGGTCACACTCAAAATGACAGTTTTTGAAACATAACTCCAAAAATACACATGCAAAATGTCTAATAATGCCTGAAGAAATGCATCTTCGAGAGTTTTCCTGAAAAAAAAAACATTTGGTAAGGTTTGCAAAAACAAAATTTGATTTGTTACTAAATTTGACAGTAATGTACTTAGAATCCTGAGATAATGCAAAAAAAGCAATAAAAATGTATTCCAACATAATTCCTAATCCAAACGTGCAAAAAGTCTAAAAATGCCTGTGATATTGAATACATGTGAGTTTTACTATATACAGTTGTTTTTCTATGGTTTGCAAATACAAAAAAGAGGTTTTACTCAATATGACTGTATACTGTAACACTCAATATGACAGTTATTTAAACATAACTCCTACACCACACATGAAAAATGGCTAATAATGCCTGAAATAATACATCTTTGGGAGTTTTACTCGAAACATATGCTTTTTTAAATCTTGCAAATGCCAAAAGTAGTTTTTTACTCAATATGACTATAATAGTCTGAGAATCCTGAGATAATGAGAAAAAAGCAATAAAAATTTATTCAAATATAACTTCTAAACAACACTTGCAAAATGGCTAATAATAGCCAGAGATATGTTTGTTGGTTAGTTGTACTAGAAAAATGATATTTTGTAAGGTTTGCAAGGACACAAGTTAGTTTTTTTATTCAATATAACAGTGTAACTGTCATACTAAATATGAAAGGTTTATAATCATAACTCCAAAACCTAAATGAAATTTGTCTTTAAAAGCCTTTAATATTGAATTTATTTAAGTTTTACCAAAATCAGGTATTTTGGAAAGAATCACAAATACAAATATTAGATTTTACTGGCCTCATATTGGTCACACTCAAAATGACAGTTTTTGAAACAACTCCAAAAATACACATGCAAAATGTCTAATAATGCCCGAAGAAAGGCATCTTTGAGAGTTTTCCTGAAAAAAAAAAACATTTGGTAAGGTTTGCAAAAAAAAAATTTGATTTGTTACTCAATTTGACAGTAATGTACTTAGAATCCTGAGATAATGCGAAAAAAGCAATAAAAATGTATTCCAACATAATTCTAAATCCAAACGTGCAAAATGTCTAAAAATGCCTGTGATATTGAATACATGTGAGTTTTACTAGACAGTTGTTTTTCTATGGTTTGAAAATACAAAAATGAGGTTTTACTCAATGTGCCTGTATACTGTAACACTCAATATGACAGTTATTTAAACATAACTCCTACACCACACATGAAAAGTGGCTAATAATGACTGAAATAATGCATCTTTGGGAGTTTTACTCGAAACAAATGCTTTTTTAAATCTTGCAAATGCAAAAAGTAGTTTTTTTAACTCAATATGGCTATAATGTTCTTAGAATCCTGAGATAATGTGAAAAAAGCAATACAATTGTATTCAAACATAACTTCTAAACAACACATGCAAAATGGCTAATAATAGCTAGAGATATGTTTTTTTTGTTAGTTGTACTAGAAAAATTATCTTTTGTAAGGTTTGCAAAGACACAAGTTAGTTTTCTATTCAATATAACAGTGTAACTGTCATACTAAATATGAAAGGTTTATAATCATAACTCCAAAACCAAATATGAAATGTGTCTTAAAAAGCCTTTAATATTGAATTTATGTAAGTTTTAGCAGAATCAGGTATTTTGGAAAGAATCACAAATACAAATATTAGATTTTACTGGCCTCATATTGGTCACACTCAAAATGACAGTTTTTGAAACATAACTCCAAAAATACACATGCAAAATGTCTAATAATGCCTGAAGAAATGCATCTTCGAGAGTTTTCCTGAAAAAAAAACATTTGGTAAGTTTTGCAAAAACAAAATTTGATTTGTTACTCAATTTGACAGTAATGTACTTAGAATCCTGAGATAATGCGAAAAAAGCAATACAAATGTATTCCAACATAATTCCTAATCCAAACGTGCAAAATGTCTAAAAATGCCTCTGATATTGAATACATGTGAGTTTTACTAGATGCAGTTGTTTTTCTATGGTTTGCAAATACAAAAATGAGGTTTTACTCAATATGACTGTATACTGTAACACTCAATATGACAGTTATTTAAACATAACTCCTGCACCACACATGAAAAAGGGCTAATAATGCCTGAAAAAATGCATCTTTGGGAGTTTTACTCGAAACAAATGCTTTTTTAAATCTTGCAAATGCAAAAAGTAATTTTTTACTCAATATGACTATAATAGTCTTACAATCCTGAGATAATGCGAAAAAAGCAATACAAATGTATTCAAACATAACTTCTAAACAACACATGCAAAATGGCTGATAATGCCTAGAGATATGTTTGTTGGTTAGTTGTACTAGAAAAATGATCTTTTGTAAGGTTTGCAAAGACACAAGTTTGTTTTTTTAAATAATATAACAGTGTAACTGTCATACTAAATATGAAAGGTTTATAATCATAACTCCAAAACAGAATATGAAATTTGTCTTAAAAACCCTTTAATATTGAATTTATGTAAGTTTTAGCAGAATCAGGTATTTTGGAAAGAATCACAAATACAAATATTAGATTTTACTGGCCTCATATTGGTCACACTCAAAATGACAGTTTTTGAAACATAACTCCAAAAATACACATGCAAAATATCTAATAATGCCCGAAGAAATGCATCTTTGAGAGTTTTCCTGAAAAAAAAAAACATTTGGTAAGGTTTGCAAAAACAAAATTTGATTTGTTACTCAATTTGACAGTAATGTACTTAGAATCCTGAGATAATGCGAAAAAAGCAATAACAATGTATTCCAACATAATTCCTAATCCAAACGTGCAAAATGGCTAAAAATGCCTGTGATATTGAATACATGTGAGTTTTACTATATACAGTTGTTTTTCTATGGTTTGCAAATACAAAAATGAGGTTTTACTCAATATGACTGTATACTGTAACACTCAATATGACAGTTATTTAAACATAACTCCTACACCACACATGAAAAATGGCTAATAATGCCTGAAATAATGCATCTTTGGGAGTTTTACTCGAAACATATGCTTTTTTAAATCTTGCAAATGCCAAAAGTAGTTTTTTACTCAATATGACTATAATAGTCTGAGAATCCTGAGATAATGCGAAAAAAGAAATAAAAATTTATTCAAACATAACTTCTAAACAACACTTGCAAAATGGCTAATAATAGCCAGAGATATGTTTTTTTGTTAGTTGTACTAGAAAAATGATCTTTTGTAAGGTTTGCAAAGACACAAGTTTGTTTTTTTATTCAATATAACAGTGTAACTGTCATACTAAATATGAAAGGTTTATAATCATAACTCCAAAACCAAATATGAAATTTGTCTTAAAAAGCCTTTAATATTGAATTTATGTAAGTTTTAGCAGAATCAGGTATTTTGGAAAGAATCACAAATACAAATATTAGATTTTACTGGCCTCATATTGGTCACACTCAAAATGACAGTTTTTGAAACATAACTCCAAAAATACACATGCAAAATGTCTAATAATGCCTGAAGAAATGCATCTTCGAGAGTTTTCCTGAAAAAAAAACATTTGGTAAGTTTTGCAAAAACAAAATTTGATTTGTTACTCAATTTGACAGTAATGTACTTAGAATCCTGAGATAATGCGAAAAAAGCAATACAAATGTATTCCAACATAATTCCTAATCCAAACGTGCAAAATGTCTAAAAATGCCTCTGATATTGAATACATGTGAGTTTTACTAGATGCAGTTGTTTTTCTATGGTTTGCAAATACAAAAATGAGGTTTTACTCAATATGACTGTATACTGTAACACTCAATATGACAGTTATTTAAACATAACTCCTGCACCACACATGAAAAAGGGCTAATAATGCCTGAAAAAATGCATCTTTGGGAGTTTTACTCGAAACAAATGCTTTTTTAAATCTTGCAAATGCAAAAAGTAGTTTTTTACTCAATATGACTATAATAGTCTTACAATCCTGAGATAATGCGAAAAAAGCAATACAAATGTATTCAAACATAACTTCTAAACAACACATGCAAAATGGCTGATAATGCCTAGAGATATGTTTGTTGGTTAGTTGTACTAGAAAAATGATATTTTGTAAGGTTTGCAAGGACACAAGTTAGTTTTTTTATTCAATATAACAGTGTAACTGTCATACTAAATATGAAAGGTTTATAATCATAACTCCAAAACCAAATATGAAATTTGTCTTTAAAAGCCTTTAATATTGAATTTATGTAAGTTTTAGCAAAATCAGGTATTTTGGAAAGAATCACAAATACAAATATTAGATTTTACTGGCCTCATATTGGTCACACTCAAAATGACAGTTTTTGAAACATAACTCCAAAAATACACATGCAAAATGTCTAATAATGCCCGAAGAAATGCATCTTTGAGAGTTTTCCTGAAAAAAAAAACATTTGGTAAGGTTTGCAAAAACAAAATTTGATTTGTTACTCAATTTGACAGTAATGTACTTAGAATCCTGAGATAATGCGAAAAAAGCAATAAAAATGTATTCCAACATAATTCCTAATCCAAACGTGCAAAATTTCTAAAAATGCCTGTGATATTGAATACGTTTGAGTTTTACTAGATACAGATGATTTTCTATGGTTTGCAAATAAAAAAATGAGGTTTTACTCAATATGACTGTATATTGTAACACTCAATATGACAGTTATTTAAACATAACTCCTACACCACACATGAAAAATGGCTAATAATGCCTGAAAAAATGCATCTTTGGGAGTTTTACTCGAAACATATGCTTTTTTAAATCTTGCAAATGCAAAAAGTAGTTTTTTACTCAATATGACTATAATAGTCTTACATTCCTGAGATAATGCGAAAAAAGCAATAAAAATGTATTCAAACATAAATTCTAAACAACACATGCAAAATGGCTAATAATAGCTAGAGATATGTTTTTTTGTTAGTTGTACTAGAAAAATGATCTTTTGTAAGGTTTGCAAAGACACAAGTTAGTTTTTTTATTCAATATAACAGTGTAACTGTCATACTAAATATGAAAGGTTTATAATCATAACTCCAAAACCAAATATGAAATTTGTCTTAAAAAGCCTTTAATGTTGAATTTGTGTAAGTTTTAGCAGAATCAGGTATTTTGGAAAGAATCACAAATACAAATATTAGATTTTACTGGCCTCATATTGGTCACACTCAAAATGACAGTTTTTGAAGCATAACTCCAAAAATACACATGCAAAATGTCTAAAAATGCCTGTGATATTGAATACGTTTGAGTTTTACTAGATACAGATGATTTTCTATGGTTTGCAAATAAAAAAATGAGGTTTTACTCAATATGACTGTATATTGTAACACTCAATATGACAGTTATTTAAACATAACTCCTACACCACACATGAAAAATGGCTAATAATGCCTGAAAAAATGCATCTTTGGGAGTTTTACTCGAAACATATGCTTTTTTAAATCTTGCAAATGCAAAAAGTAGTTTTTTACTCAATGTGACTATAATAGTCTTACAATCCTGAGATAATGCGAAAAAAGCAATACAAATGTATTCAAACATAACTTCTAAACAACACATGCAAAATGGCTAATAATGCCTAGAGATATGTTTGTTGGTTAGTTGTACTAGAAAAATGATATTTTGTAAGGTTTGCAAAGACACAAGTTAGTTTTTTTATTCAATATAACAGTGTAACTGTCATAATAAATATGAAAGGTTTATAATCATAACTGCAAAACCAAATATGAAATTTGTCTTAAAAAGCCTTTAATGTTGAATTTGTGTAAGTTTTAGCAGAATCAGGTATTTTGGAAAGAATCACAAATACAAATATTAGATTTTACTGTCCTCATATTGGTCACACTCAAAATGACAGTTTTTGAAACATAACTCCAAAAATACACATGCAAAATGTCTAATAATGCCTGATAAAATGCATCTTCGAGAGTTTTCCTGAAAAAAAACATTTGGTAAGGTTTGCAAAAACCAAATTTGATTTGTTACTCAATTTGACAGTAATGTACTTAGAATCCTGAGATAATGCGAAAAAAGCAATAAAAATGTATTCCAACATAATTCCTAATCCAAACGTGCAAAATGTCTAAAAATGCCTGTGATATTGAATACATGTGAGTTTTACGAGATGCAGTTGTTTTTCTATGGTTTACAAATACAAAAATGAGGTTTTACTCAATATGACTGTATACTGTAACACTCAATATGACAGTTATTTAAACATAACTCCTGCACCACACATGAAAAATGGCTAATAATGCCTGAAAAAATGCATCTTTGGGAGTTTTACTCGAAACATATGCTTTTTTAAATCTTGCAAATGCAAAAAGTAGTTTTTTACTCAATATGACTATAATAGTCTTACAATCCTGAGATAATGCGAAAAAAGCAATAAAAATTTATTCAAACATAACTTCTAAACAACACATGCAAAATGGCTAATAATAGCTAGAGATATATTTTTTTGTTAGTTGTACTAGAAAAATGATCTTTTGTAAGGTTTGCAAAGACACAAGTTAGTTTTTTTATTCAATTTAACAGTGTAACTGTCATAATAAATATGAAAGGTTTATAATCATAACTCCAAAACCAAATATGAAATGTGTCTTAAAACGCCTTTAATATTGAATTTATGTAAGTTTTAGCAAAATCAGGTATTTTGGAAAGAATCACAAATACAAATATTAGATTTTACTGGCCTCATATTGGTCACACTCAAAATGACAGTTTTTGAAACATAACTCCAAAAATACACATGCAAAATGTCTAATAATGCCCGAAGAAATGCATCTTTGAGAGTTTTCCTGAAAAAAAAACATTTGGTAAGGTTTGCAAAAAAAAAATTTGATTTGTTACTCAATTTGACAGTAATGTACTTAGAATCCTGAGATAATGCGAAAAAAGCAATAAAAATGTATTCCAACATAATTCCTAATCCAAACGTGCAAAATGTCTAAAAATGCCTGTGATATTGAATATTTTTTAGTTTTACTAGATACAGATGATTTTCTATGGTTTGTAAATACAAAAATTAGGTTTTACTCAATATGACTGTATACTGTAACACTCAATATGACAGTTATTTAAACATAACTTCTACACCACACAAGAAAAATGGCTAATAATGCCTGAAAAAATGCATCTTTGGGAGTTTTACTCGAAACATATGCTTTTTTAAATCTTGCAAATGCAAAAAGTAGTTTTTTACTCAATATGACTATAATAGTCTTACAATCCTGAGATAATGCGAAAAAAGCAATAAAAATGTATTCAAACATAACTTCTAAACAACACATGCAAAATGGCTAATAATAGCTAGAGATATGTTTTTTTGTTAGTTGTACTAGAAAAATGATCTTTTGTAAGGTTTGCAAAGACACAAGTTAGTTTTTTTATTCAATATAACAGTGTAACTGTCATACTAAATATGAAAGGTTTATAATCATAACTCCAAAACCAAATATGAAATGTGTCTTAAAAAGCCTTTAATATTGAATTTATTTAAGTTTTACCAAAATCAAGTATTTTGGAAAGAATCACAAATACAAATATTTGATTTTACTGGCCTCATATTGGTCACACTCAAAATGAAAGTTTTTGAAACATAACTCCAAAAATACACATGCAAAATGTCTAATAATGCCCGAAGAAATGCATCTTTGAGAGTTTTCCTGAAAAAAAAAACATTTGGTAAGGTTTGCAAAAACAAAATTTGATTTGTTACTCAATTTGACAGTAATGTAGTTAGAATCCTGAGATAATGCGAAAAAAGCAATAAAAATGTATTCCAACATAATTCCTAATCCAAACGTGCAAAATGTCTAAAAATGCCTGTGATATTGAATATTTTTGAGTTTTACTAGATACAGATGATTTTCTATGGTTTGTAAATACAAAAATGAGGTTTTACTCAATATGACTGTATACTGTAACACTCAATATGACAGTTATTTAAACATAACACCTACACCACACATGAAAAATGGCTAATAATGCCTGAAAAAAAGCATCTTTGGGAGTTTTACTCGAGACATTTGCTTTTTTAAATCTTGCAAATGCAAAAAGTAGTTTTTTACTCAATCTACTATAATAGTCTTACAATCCTGAGATAATGCAAAAAAAGCAATAAAAATGTATTCCAACATAATTCCTAATCCAAACGTGCAAAATGTCTAAAAATGCCTGTGATATTGAATATTTTTGAGTTTTACTAGATACAGATGATTTTTTATGGTTTCCAAACGTGCAAAATGTCTAAAAATGCCTGTGATATTGAATATTTTTGAGTTTTACTAGATACAGATGATTTTCTATGGTTTGTAAATACAAAAATGAGGTTTTACTCAATATGACTGTATACTGTAACACTCAATATGACAGTTATTTAAACATAACTCCTACACCACACATGAAAAATGGCTAATAATGCCTGAAAAAATGCATCTTTGGGAGTTTTACTCGAAACATATGCTTTTTTAAATCTTGCAAATGCAAAAAGTAGTTTTTTACTCAATGTGACTATAATAGTCTTACAATCCTGAGATAATGCGAAAAAAGCAATAAAAATGTATTCAAACATAACTTCTAAACAACACATGCAAAATGGCTAATAATAGCTAGAGATATGTTTTTTTGTTAGTTGTACTAGAAAAATGATCTTTTGTAAGGTTTGCAAGGACACAAGTTTGTTTTTTTATTCAATATAACAGTGTAACTGTCATACTAAATATGAAAGGTTTATAATCATAACTCCAAAACCAAATATGAAATTTGTCTTAAAAAGCCTTTAATATTGAATTTATGTAAGTTGTAGCAGAATCAGGTATTTTGGAAAGAATCACAAATACAAATATTAGATTTTACTGGCCTCATATTGGTCACACTCAAAATGACAGTTTTTGAAGCATAACTCCGAAACTGCACATGCAAAGTGTCTAATAATGCCTGAAAAATTGCATCTTTGAGAGTATTCCTGAAAAAAAAAACATTTGGTAAGGTTTGCAAAAACAAAATTTGATTTGTTACTCAATTTGACAGTAATGTACTTAGAATCCTGAGATAATGCGAAAAAAGCAATAAAAATGTATTCCAACATAATTTCTAAATCCAAACGTGCAAAATGTCTAAAAATGCCTGTGATATTGAATACATGTGAGTTTTACTAGATGCAGTTGTTTTTCTATGGTTTGCAAATACAAAAATGAGGTTTTACTCAATATGACTGTATACTGTAACACTCAATATGACAGTTATTTAAACATAACTCCTACACCACACATGAAAAATGGCTAATAATGCCTGAAAAAATGCATCTTTGGGAGTTTTACTCGAAACATATGTTTTTTTAAATCTTGCAAATGCAAAAAGTAGTTTTTTACTCAATATGACTATAATAGTCTTACAATCCTGAGATAATGCGAAAAAACTAATAAAAATGTATTCAAACATAACTTCTAAACAACACATGCAAAATGGCTAATAATAGCTAGAGATATGTTTTTTTTTAGTTATACTAGAAAAATGATCTTTTGTAAGGTTTGCAAAGACACAAGTTATTTTTTTTATTCAATATAACAGTGTAACTGTCATACTAAATATGAAAGGTTTATAATCATTACTCCAAAACCAAATATGAAATGTGTCTTAAAAAGCCTTTAATATTGAATTTATGTAAGTTTGAGCAGAATCAGGTATTTTGGAAAGAATCACAAATACAAATATTAGATTTTACTGGCCTCATATTGGTCACACTCAAAATGACCGTTTTTGAAGCATAACTCCAAAACTGCACATGCAAAATGTCTAATGATGCCTGAAAAATTGCATCTTTGAGAGTTTTCCTGAAAAAAAAACATTTGGTAAGGTTTGCAAAAAAAAAATTAGATTTGTTACTCAATTTGACAGTAATGTACTTAGAATCCTGAGATAATACGAAAAAAGCAATAAAAATGTATTCCAACATAATTTCTAAATCCAAACGTGCAAAATGTCTAAAAATGCCTATGATATTGAATACATGTGAGTTTTACTGGATGCAGTTGTTTTTCTATGGTTTGCAAATACAAAAATGAGGTTTTACTCAATATGACTGTATACTGTAACACTCAACATGACAGATATTTAGACATAACTCCTACACCACACATGAAAAATGGCTAATAATGCCTGAAAAAATGCATCTTTGGGAGTTTTACTCGAAACATATGCTTTTTTAAATCTTGCAAATGCAAAAAGTAGTTTTTTACTCAATGTGACTATAATAGTCTTACAATCCTGAGATAATGCGAAAAAAGCAATAAAAATGTATTCAAACATAACTTCTAAACAACACATGCAAAATGGCTAATAATGCCTAGAGATATGTTTGTTGGTTAGTTGAACTAGAAAAATGATATTTTGTAAGGTTTGCAAGGACACAAGTTTGTTTTTTTATTCAATATAACAGTGTAACTGTCATACTAAATATGAAAGGTTTATAATCATAACTCCAAACCCAAATATGAAATTTGTCTTAAAAAGACTTTAATATTGAATTTATGTAAGTTTTAGCAGAATCAGGTATTTTGGAAAGAATCACAAATACAAATATTAGATTTTACTGGCCTCATATTGGTCACACTCAAAATGACAGTTTTTGAAGCATAACTCCGAAACTGCACATGCAAAGTGTCTAATAATGCCTGAAAAATTGCATCTTTGAGAGTATTCCTGAAAAAAAAAACATTTGGTAAGGTTTGCAAAAACAAAATTTGATTTGTTACTCAATTTGACAGTAATGTACTTAGAATCCTGAGATAATGCGAAAAAAGCAATAAAAATGTATTCCAACATAATTTCTAAATCCAAACGTGCAAAATGTCTAAAAATGCCTGTGATATTGAATACATGTGAGTTTTACTAGATGCAGTTGTTTTTCTGTGGTTTGCAAATACAAAAATGAGGTTTTACTCAATATGACTGTATACTGTAACACTCAATATGACAGTTATTTAAACATAACTCCTACACCACACATGAAAAATGGCTAATAATGCCTGAAAAAATGAATCTTTGGGAGTTTTACTCGAAATATATGCTTTTTTAAATCTTGCAAATGCAAAAAGTAGTTTTTTACTCAATGTGACTATAATAGTCTTACAATCCTGAGATAATGCGAAAAAAGGAATAAAAATGTATTCAAACATAACTTCTAAACAACACATGCAAAATGGCTAATAATAGCTAGATATATGTTTTTTTGTTAGTTGTACTAGAAAAATGATCTTTTGTAAGGTTTGCAAAGACACAAGTTAGTTTTTTTATTCAGTATAACAGTGTAACTGTCATACTAAATATGAAAGGTTTATAATCATAACTCCAAAACCAAATATGAAATGTGTCTTAAAAAGCCTTTAATATTGAATTTATGTAAGTTTTAGCAGAATCAGGTATTTTGGAAAGAATCACAAATACAAATATTAGATTTTACTGGCCTCATATTGGTCACACTCAAAATGACAGTTTTTGAAACATAACTCCAAAAATACACATGCAAAATGTCTAATAATGCCCGAAGAAATGCATCTTTGAGAGTTTTCCTGGAAAAAAAACATTTGGTAAGGTTTGCAAAAACAAAATTTGATTTGTTACTCAATTTGACAGCAATGTACTTAGAATCCTGAGATAATGCGAAAAAAGCAATAAAAATGTATTCCAACATAATTTCTAAATCCAAACGTGCAAAATGTCTAAAAATGCCTGTGATATTGAATACATGTGAGTTTTACTAGATGCAGTTGTTTTTCTATGGTTTGCAAATACAAAAATGAGGTTTTACTCAATATGACTGTATACTGTAACACTCAATATGACAGTTATTTAAACATAACTCCTACACCACACATGAAAAATGGCTAATAATGCCTGAAAAAATGCATCTTTGGGAGTTTTACTCGAAACATATGCTTTTTTAAATCTTGCAAATGCAAAAAGTAGTTTTTTACTCAATGTGACTATAATAGTCTTACAATCCTGAGATAATGCGAAAAAAGCAATAAAAATGTATTCAAACATAACTTCTAAACAACAGATGCAAAATGGCTAATAATAGCTAGAGATATGTTTTTTTTGTTAGTTGTACTAGAAAAATGATATTTTGTAAGGTTTGCAAAGACACAAGTTAGTTTTTTTATTCAATATAACAGTGTAACTGTCATACTAAATATGAAAGGTTTATAATCATAACTCCAAAACCAAATATGAAATGTGTCTTAAAAAGCCTTTAATATTGAATTTATGTAAGTTTTAGCAGAATCAGGTATTTTGGAAAGAATCACAAATACAAATATTAGATTTTACTGGCCTCATATTGGTCACACTCAAAATGACAGTTTTTGAAGCATAACTCCAAAAATACACATGCAAAATGTCTAATAATGCCTGAAAAATTGCATCTTCGAGAGTTTTCCTGAAAAAAAAACATTTGGTAAGGTTTGCAAAAACAAAATTTAATTTGTTACTCAATTTGACAGTAATGTACTAGGAATCCTGAGATAATGCGAAAAAAGCAATAAAAATGTATTCCAACATAATTTCTAAATCCAAACGTGCAAAATGTCTAAAAATGCCTGTGATATTGAATACATGTGAGTTTTACTAGATGCAGTTGTTTTTCTATGGTTTGCAAATACAAAAATGAGGTTTTACTCAATATGACTGTATACTGTAACACTCAATATGACAGTTATTTAAACATAACTCCTACACCACACATGAAAAATGGCTAATAATGCCTGAAAAAATGCATCTTTGGGAGTTTTACTCGAAACATATGTTTTTTTAAATCTTGCAAATGCAAAAAGTAGTTTTTTACTCAATATGACTATAATAGTCTTACAATCCTGAGATAATGCGAAAAAACTAATAAAAATGTATTCAAACATAACTTCCAAACAACACATGCAAAATGGCTAATAATAGCTAGAGATATGTTTTTTTTGTTAGTTGTACTAGAAAAATGATCTTTTGTAAGGTTTGCAAAGACACAAGTTAGTTTTTTTATTCAATATACCAGTGTAACTGTCATACTAAATATGAAAGGTTTATAATCATAACTCCAAAACCAAATATGAAATGTGTCTTAAAAAGCCTTTAATATTGAATTTATGTAAGTTTTAGCAGAATCAGGTATTTTGGAAAGAATCACAAATACAAATATTAGATTTTACTGGCCTCATATTGGTCACACTCAAAATGACAGTTTTTGAAGCATAACTCCAAAAATACACATGCAAAATGTCTAATAATGCCTGAAAAAATGCATCTTCGAGAGTTTTCCTGAAAAAAAACATTTGGTAAGGTTTGCAAAAACAAAATTTAATTTGTTACTCAATTTGATAGTAATGTACTTAGAATCCTGAGATAATGCGAAAAAAGCAATAAAAATGTATTCCAACATAATTCCTAATCCAAACGTGCAAAATGTCTAAAAATGCCTGTGATATTGAATACATTTGAGTTTTACTAGATACAGTTGTTTTTCTATGGTTTGCAAATACAAAAATGAGGTTTTACTCAATATGACTGTATACTGTAACACTCAATATGACAGTTATTTAAACATAACTCCTACACCACACATGAAAAATGGCTAATAATGCCTAAAATAATGCATCTTTGGGAGTTTTACTCGAAACATATGCTTTTTTAAATCTTGCAAATGCCAAAAGTAGTTTTTGACTCAATATGACTATAATAGTCTGAAAATCCTGAGATAATGCGAAAAAAGCAATAAAAATGTATTCAAACATAACTTCTAAACAACACTTGCAAAATGGCTAATAATAGCCAGAGATATGTTTTTTTGTTAGTTGTACTAGAAAAATGATCTTTTGTAAGGTTTGCAAAGACACAAGTTATTTTTTTTATTCAATATAACAGTGTAACTGTCATACTAAATATGAAAGGTTTATAATCATTACTCCAAAACCAAATATGAAATGTGTCTTAAAAAGCCTTTAATATTGAATTTATGTAAGTTTGAGCAGAATCAGGTATTTTGGAAAGAATCACAAATACAAATATTAGATTTTACTGGCCTCATATTGGTCACACTCAAAATGACAGTTCTTGAAGCATAACTCCAAAAATACACATGCAAAATGTCTAATAATGCCTGAAAAAATGCATCTTCGAGAGTTTTCCTGAAAAAAAAACATTTGGTAAGGTTTGCAAAAACAAAATTTAATTTGTTACTCAATTTGACAGTAATGTACTTAGAATCCTGAGATAATGCGAAAAAAGCAATAAAAATGTATTCCAACATAATTTCTAAATCCAAACGTGCAAAATGTCTAAAAATGCCTATGATATTGAATACATGTGAGTTTTACTGGATGCAGTTGTTTTTCTATGGTTTGCAAATACAAAAATGAGGTTTTACTCAATATGACTGTATACTGTAACACTCAACATGACAGTTATTTAGACATAACTCCTACACCACACATGAAAAATGGCTAACAATGCCTGAAAAAATGCATCTTTGGGAGTTTTACTCGAAACATATGCTTTTTTAAATCTTGCAAATGCAAAAAGTAGTTTTTTACTCAATGTGACTATAATAGTCTTACAATCCTGAGATAATGCGAAAAAAGCAATAAAAATGTATTCAAACATAACTTCTAAACAACACATGCAAAATGGCTAATAATGCCTAGAGATATGTTTGTTGGTTAGTTGTACTAGAAAAATGATATTTTGTAAGGTTTGCAAGGACACAAGTTTGTTTTTTTATTCAATATAACAGTGTAACTGTCATACTAAATATGAAAGGTTTATAATCATAACTCCAAAACCAAATATGAAATTTGTCTTAAAAAGCCTTTAATATTGAATTTATGTAAGTTTTAGCAGAATCAGGTATTTTGGAAAGAATCACAAATACAAATATTAGATTTTACTGGCCTCATATTGGTCACACTCAAAATGACAGTTTTTGAAGCATAACTCCGAAACTGCACATGCAAAGTGTCTAATAATGCCTGAAAAATTGCATCTTTGAGAGTATTCCTGAAAAAAAAAACATTTGGTAAGGTTTGCAAAAACAAAATTTGATTTGTTACTCAATTTGACAGTAATGTACTTAGAATCCTGAGATAATGCGAAAAAAGCAATAAAAATGTATTCCAACATAATTTCTAAATCCAAACGTGCAAAATGTCTAAAAATGCCTGTGATATTGAATACATGTGAGTTTTACTAGATGCAGTTGTTTTTCTATGGTTTGCAAATACAAAAATGAGGTTTTACTCAATATGACTGTATACTGTAACACTCAATATGACAGTTATTTAAACATAACTCCTACACCACACATGAAAAATGGCTAATAATGCCTGAAAAAATGCATCTTTGGGAGTTTTACTCGAAACATATGTTTTTTTAAATCTTGCAAATGCAAAAAGTAGTTTTTTACTCAATATGACTATAATAGTCTTACAATCCTGAGATAATGCGAAAAAACTAATAAAAATGTATTCAAACATAACTTCTAAACAACACATGCAAAATGGCTAATAATAGCTAGAGATATGTTTTTTTTTTAGTTGTACTAGAAAAATGATCTTTTGTAAGGTTTGCAAAGACACAAGTTATTTTTTTTATTCAATATAACAGTGTAACTGTCATACTAAATATGAAAGGTTTATAATCATTACTCCAAAACCAAATATGAAATGTGTCTTAAAAAGCCTTTAATATTGAATTTATGTAAGTTTGAGCAGAATCAGGTATTTTGGAAAGAATCACAAATACAAATATTAGATTTTACTGGCCTCATATTGGTCACACTCAAAATGACCGTTTTTGAAGCATAACTCCAAAACTGCACATGCAAAATGTCTAATGATGCCTGAAAAATTGCATCTTTGAGAGTTTTCCTGAAAAAAAAACATTTGGTAAGGTTTGCAAAAAAAAAATTAGATTTGTTACTCAATTTGACAGTAATGTACTTAGAATCCTGAGATAATACGAAAAAAGCAATAAAAATGTATTCCAACATAATTTCTAAATCCAAACGTGCAAAATGTCTAAAAATGCCTATGATATTGAATACATGTGAGTTTTACTGGATGCAGTTGTTTTTTTATGGTTTGCAAATACAAAAATGAGGTTTTACTCAATATGACTGTATACTGTAACACTCAACATGACAGTTATTTAGACATAACTCCTACACCACACATGAAAAATGGCTAATAATGCCTGAAAAAATGCATCTTTGGGAGTTTTACTCGAAACATATGCTTTTTTAAATCTTGCAAATGCAAAAAGTAGTTTTTTACTCAATGTGACTATAATAGTCTTACAATCCTGAGATAATGCGAAAAAAGCAATAAAAATGTATTCAAACATAACTTCTAAACAACACATGCAAAATGGCTAATAATGCCTAGAGATATGTTTGTTGGTTAGTTGTACTAGAAAAATGATATTTTGTAAGGTTTGCAAGGACACAAGTTTGTTTTTTTATTCAATATAACAGTGTAACTGTCATACTAAATATGAAAGGTTTATAATCATAACTCCAAACCCAAATATGAAATTTGTCTTAAAAAGACTTTAATATTGAATTTATGTAAGTTTTAGCAGAATCAGGTATTTTGGAAAGAATCACAAATACAAATATTAGATTTTACTGGCCTCATATTGGTCACACTCAAAATGACAGTTTTTGAAGCATAACTCCGAAACTGCACATGCAAAGTGTCTAATAATGCCTGAAAAATTGCATCTTTGAGAGTATTCCTGAAAAAAAAAACATTTGGTAAGGTTTGCAAAAACAAAATTTGATTTGTTACTCAATTTGACAGTAATGTACTTAGAATCCTGAGATAATGCGAAAAAAGCAATAAAAATGTATTCCAACATAATTTCTAAATCCAAACGTGCAAAATGTCTAAAAATGCCTGTGATATTGAATACATGTGAGTTTTACTAGATGCAGTTGTTTTTCTGTGGTTTGCAAATACAAAAATGAGGTTTTACTCAATATGACTGTATACTGTAACACTCAATATGACAGTTATTTAAACATAACTCCTACACCACACATGAAAAATGGCTAATAATGCCTGAAAAAATGAATCTTTGGGAGTTTTACTCGAAATATATGCTTTTTTAAATCTTGCAAATGCAAAAAGTAGTTTTTTACTCAATGTGACTATAATAGTCTTACAATCCTGAGATAATGCGAAAAAAGGAATAAAAATGTATTCAAACATAACTTCTAAACAACACATGCAAAATGGCTAATAATAGCTAGAGATATGTTTTTTTGTTAGTTGTACTAGAAAAATGATCTTTTGTAAGGTTTGCAAAGACACAAGTTAGTTTTTTTATTCAGTATAACAGTGTAACTGTCATACTAAATATGAAAGGTTTATAATCATAACTCCAAAACCAAATATGAAATGTGTCTTAAAAAGCCTTTAATATTGAATTTATGTAAGTTTTAGCAGAATCAGGTATTTTGGAAAGAATCACAAATACAAATATTAGATTTTACTGGCCTCATATTGGTCACACTCAAAATGACAGTTTTTGAAACATAACTCCAAAAATACACATGCAAAATGTCTAATAATGCCCGAAGAAATGCATCTTTGAGAGTTTTCCTGGAAAAAAAACATTTGGTAAGGTTTGCAAAAACAAAATTTGATTTGTTACTCAATTTGACAGCAATGTACTTAGAATCCTGAGATAATGCGAAAAAAGCAATAAAAATGTATTCCAACATAATTTCTAAATCCAAACGTGCAAAATGTCTAAAAATGCCTGTGATATTGAATACATGTGAGTTTTACTAGATGCAGTTGTTTTTCTATGGTTTGCAAATACAAAAATGAGGTTTTACTCAATATGACTGTATACTGTAACACTCAATATGACAGTTATTTAAACATAACTCCTACACCACACATGAAAAATGGCTAATAATGCCTGAAAAAATGCATCTTTGGGAGTTTTACTCGAAACATATGCTTTTTTAAATCTTGCAAATGCAAAAAGTAGTTTTTTACTCAATGTGACTATAATAGTCTTACAATCCTGAGATAATGCGAAAAAAGCAATAAAAATGTATTCAAACATAACTTCTAAACAACAGATGCAAAATGGCTAATAATAGCTAGAGATATGTTTTTTTTGTTAGTTGTACTAGAAAAATGATATTTTGTAAGGTTTGCAAAGACACAAGTTAGTTTTTTTATTCAATATAACAGTGTAACTGTCATACTAAATATGAAAGGTTTATAATCATAACTCCAAAACCAAATATGAAATGTGTCTTAAAAAGCCTTTAATATTGAATTTATGTAAGTTTTAGCAGAATCAGGTATTTTGGAAAGAATCACAAATACAAATATTAGATTTTACTGGCCTCATATTGGTCACACTCAAAATGACAGTTTTTGAAGCATAACTCCAAAAATACACATGCAAAATGTCTAATAATGCCTGAAAAATTGCATCTTCGAGAGTTTTCCTGAAAAAAAAACATTTGGTAAGGTTTGCAAAAACAAAATTTAATTTGTTACTCAATTTGACAGTAATGTACTTAGAATCCTGAGATAATGCGAAAAAAGCAATAAAAATGTATTCCAACATAATTCCTAATCCAAACATGCAAAAAGTCTAAAAATGCCTGTGATATTGAATACATGTGAGTTTTAATAGATACAGGTGTTTTTCTATGGTTTGCAAATACAAAAATGAGGTTTTACTCAATATGACTGTATACTGTAACACTCAATATGACAGTTATTTAAACATAACTCCTACACCACACATGAAAAATGGCTAATAATGCCTGAAAAAATGCATCTTTGGGAGTTTTACTCGAAACATATGCTTTTTTAAATCTTGCAAATGCAAAAAGTAGTTTTTTACTCAATGTGACTATAATAGTCTTACAATCCTGAGATAATGCGAAAAAAGCAATAAAAATGTATTCAAACATAACTTCTAAACAACACATGCAAAATGGCTAATAATAGCTAGAGATATGTTTTTTTTTGTTAGTTGTACTAGAAAAATGATATTTTGTAAGGTTTGCAAAGACACAAGTTAGTTTTTTTATTTAATATAACAGTGTAACTGTCATACTAAATATGAAAGGTTTATAATCATAACTCCAAAACCAAATATGAAATGTGTCTTAAAAAGCCTTTAATATTGAATTGATGTAAGTTTTAGCAGAATCAGGTATTTTGGAAAGAATCACAAATACAAATATTAGATTTTACTGGCCTCATATTGGTCACACTCAAAATGACAGTTTTTGAAGCATAACTCCAAAACTGCACATGCAAAATGTCTAATAATGCCTGAAAAATTGCATCTTTGAGAGTTTTCCTGAAAAAAAAAAACATTTGATAAGGTTTGCAAAAACAAAATTTGATTCGTTACTCAATTTGACAGTAATGTACTTAGAATCCTGAGATAATGCGAAAAAAGCAATAAAAATGTATTCCAACATAATTTCTAAATCCAAACGTGCAAAATGTCTAAAAATGCCCGTGATATTGAATACATGTGAGTTTTACTAGATGCAGTTGTTTTTCTATGGTTTGCAAATACAAAAATGAGGTTTTACTCAATATGACTGTATACTGTAACACTCAATATGACAGTTATTTAAACATAACTCCTACACCACACATGAAAAATGGCTAATAATGCCTGAAAAAATGCATCTTTGGGAGTTTTACTCGAAACACATGCTTTTTTAAATCTTGCAAATGCAAAAAGTAGTTTTTTACTCAATGTGACTATAATAGTCTTACAATCCTGAGATAATGCGAAAAAAGCAATAAAAATGTATTCAAACATAACTTCTAAACAACACATGCAAAATGACTAATAATGCCTAGAGATATGTTTGTTGGTTAGTTGTACTAGAAAAATGATCTTTTGTAAGGTTTGCAAAGACACAAGTTTGTTTTTTTATTCAATATAACAGTGTAACTGTCATACTAAATATGAAAGGTTTATAATCATAACTCCAAAACCAAATATGAAATTTGTCTTAAAAAGCCTTTAATATTGAATTTATGTAAGTTTTAGCAGAATCAGGTATTTTGGAAAGAATCACAAATACAAATATTAGATTTTACTGGCCTCATATTGGTCACACTCAAAATGACAGTTTTTGAAGCATAACTCCAAAACTGCACAAGCAAAGTGTCTAATAATGCCTGAAAAATTGCATCTTTGAGAGTTTTCCTGAAAAAAAAACATTTGGTAAGGTTTGCAAAAACAAAATTTGATTTGTTACTCAATTTGACAGTAATGTACTTAGAATCCTGAGAAAATGCGAAAAAAGCAATAAAAATGTATTCCAACATAATTTCTAAATCCAAACGTGCAAAATGTCTAAAAATGCCTGTGATATTGTATACATGTGAGTTTTACTAGATGCAGTTGTTTTTCTATGGTTTGCAAATACAAAAATGAGGTTTTACTCAATATGACTGTATACTGTAACACTCAATATGACAGTAATTTAAACATAACTCCTACACCACACATGAAAAATGGCTAATAATGCCTGAAAAAAGGCATCTTTAGGAGTTTTACTCGAAACATATTCTTTTTTAAATCTTGCATATGCAAAAAGTAGTTTTTTACTCAATGTGACTATAATAGTCTGAGAATCCTGAGATAATGCGAAAAAAGCAATAAAAATGTATTCAAACATAACTTCTAAACAACACATGCAAAATGGCTAATAATGCCTAGAGATATGTTTGTTGGTTAGTTGTACTAAAAAAATGATATTTTGTAAGGTTTGCAAAGACACAAGTTTGTTTTTTTATTCAATATATCAGTGTAACTGTCATACTAAATATGAAAGGTTTATAATCATAACTCCAAAACCAAATATGAAATTTGTCTTTAAAAGCCTTTAATATTGAATTTATGTAAGTTTTAGCAGAATCAGGTATTTTGGAAAGAATCACAAATACAAATATTAGATTTTACTGGCCTCATATTGGTCACACTCAAAATGACAGTTTTTGAAACATAACTCCAAAAATACACATGCAAAATGTCTAATAATGCCTGAAGAAATGCATCTTCGAGAGTTTTCCTGAAAAAAAACATTTGGTAAGGTTTGCAAAAACAAAATTTGATTTGTTACTCAATTTGACAGTAATGTACTTAGAATCCTGAGATAATGCGAAAAAAGCAATAAAAATGTATTCCAACATAATTCCTAATCCAAACGTGCAAAATGTCTAAAAATGCATGTGATATTGAATACATGTGAGTTTTACTAGATACAGTTGTTTTTCTATGGTTTGCAAATACAAAAATAATGTTTTACTCAATATGACTGTACACTGTAACACTCAATATGACAGCTATTTAAACATAACTCCAACAACACACATGAAAAATGGCTAATAATGCCTGAAATAATGCATCTTTGGGAGTTTTACTCGAAACATATGCTTTTTTAAATCTTGCAAATGCAAAAAGTAGTTTTTTACTCAATATGACTATAATAGTCTTAGAATCCTGAGATAATGCGAAAAAAGCAATACAAATGTATTCAAACATAACTTCTAAACAACACATGCAAAATGGCTAATAATAGCTAGAGATATGTTTTTTTGTTAGTTGTACTAGAAAAATGATCTTTTGTAAGGTTTGCAAAGACACAAGTTAGTTTTTTTGTTCAATATAACAGTGTAACTGTCATACTAAATATGAAAGGTTTATAAACATAACTCCAAAACCAAATATGAAATGTGTCTTAAAAAGCCTTTAATATTGAATTTATGTAAGTTTTAGCAGAATCAGGTATTTTGGAAAGAATCACAAATACAAATATTAGATTTTACTGGCCTCATATTGGTCACACTCAAAATGACAGTTTTTGAAGCATAACTCCAAAAATACACATGCAAAATGTCTAATAATGCCTGAAAAAATGCATCTTCGAGAGTTTTCCTGAAAAAAAACATTTGGTAAGGTTTGCAAAAATAAAATTTAATGTGTTACTCAATTTGACAGTAATGTACTTAGAATCCTGAGATAATGCGAAAAAAGCAATAAAAATGTATTCCAACATAATTCTTAATCCAAACATGCAAAAAGTCTAAAAAATGCCTGTGATATTGAATACATGTGAGTTTTACTAGATACAGTTGTTTTTCTATGGTTTGCAAATACAAAAATGAGGTTTTACTCAATATGACTGTATACTGTAACACTCAATATGACAGTTATTTAAACATAACTCCTACACCACACATGAAAAATGGCTAATAATGCCTGAAATAATGCATCTTTGGGAGTTTTACTCGAAACATATGTTTTTTTAAATCTTGCAAATGCCAAAAGTAGTTTTTTACTCAATATGAATATAATGTTCTTAGAATCCTGAGATAATTTGAAAAAAGCAATACAATTGTATTTAAACATAACTTCTAAACAACACATGAAAAATGACTGATATTACCTTGAGATATGTATTTTTGTTAGTTGTACTAGAAAAATGATCTTTTGTAAGGTTTGCAAAGACAAAAGTTAGTTTTTTTATTCAATATAACAGTGTAACTGTCATACTAAATATGAACGGTTTATAATCATAACTCCAAAACCAAATATGAAATTTGTCTTAAAAAGCCTTTAATATTGAATTCATGTAAGTCTTACCAGAATCAGGTATTTTGGAAAGAATCACAAATACAAATATTAGATTTTACTGTCCTCATATTGGTCACACTCAAAATGACAGTTTTTGAAACATAACTCCAAAAATACAAATGCAAAATGTCTAATAATGCCCGAAGAAATGCATCTTTGAGAGTTTTCCTGAAAAAAAAAAACATTTGGTAAGGTTTGCAAAAACAAAATTTGATTTGTTACTCAATTTGACAGTAATGTACTTAGAATCCTGAGATAATGCGAAAAAAGCAATAAAAATATATTCCAACATAATTCCTAATACAAACGTGCAAAATGTCTAAAAATGCCTGTGATATTGAATATTTTTGAGTTTTCCTACATACAGATGATTTTCTATGGTTTGCAAATACAAAAATGAGGTTTTACTCAATATGACTGTATACTGTAACACTCAACATGACAGTTATTTAAACATAACTCCTACACCACACATGAAAAATGGCTAATAATGCCTGAAAAAATGCATCTTTGGGAGTTTTACTCGAAACATATGCTTTTTTAAATCTTGCAAATGCAAAAAATAGTTTTTTACTCAATATGACTATAATAGTCTTACAATCCTGAGATAATGCAAAAAAGCAATAAAAATGTATTCAAACATAACTTCTAAACAACACATGCAAAATGGCTAATAATAGCTAGAGATATGTTTTTTTGTTAGTTGTACTAGAAAAAATGATATTTTGTAAGGTTTGCAAAGACACAAGTTAGTTTTTTTATTCAATATAACAGTGTAACTGTCATACTAAATATGAAAGGTTTATAATCATAACTCCAAAACCAAATATGAAATTTGTCTTAAAAAGCCTTTAATATTGAATTTATGTAAGTTTTAGCAGAATCAGGTATTTTGGGAAGAATCACAAATACAAATATTAGATTTTACTGGCCTCATATTGGTCACACTCAAAATGACAGTTTTTGAAACATAACTCCAAAAATACTTATGCAAAATGTCTAATAATGCCTGAAGAAATGCATCTTCGAGAGTTTTCCTGAAAAAAAACATTTGGTAAGGTTTGCAAAAACAAAATTTGATTTGTTACTCAATTTGACAGTAATGTACTTAGAATCCTGAGATACTGCGAAAAAAGCAATAAAAATGTATTCCAACATAATTCCTAATCCAAAAGTGTAAAATGTCTAAAAATGCCTGTGATATTGAATACATGTGAGTTTTACTAGATGCAGTTGTTTTTCAATGGTTTGCAAATACAAAAATGAGGTTTTACTCAATATGACTGTATACTGTAACACTCAATATGACAGTTATTTAAACATAACTCCTACACCACACATGAAAACTGGCTAATAATGCCTGAAAAAATGCATCTTTGGGAGTTTTACTCGAAATATATGCTTTTTTAAATCTTGCAAATGCAAAAAGTAGTGTTTTACTCAATGTGACTATAATAGTCTTACAATCCTGAGATAATGCGAAAAAAGCAATACAAATGTATTCAAACATAACTTCTAAACAACACATGCAAAATGGCTAATAATGCCTAGAGATATGTTTGTTGGTTAGTTGTACTAGAAAAATTATATTTTGTAAGGTTTGCAAAGACACAAGTTAGTTTTTTTATTCAATATAACAGTGTAACTGTCATACTAAATATGAAAGGTTTATAATCATAACTCCAAAACCAAATATGAAATGGTTTTTAAAAATCCTTTAATATTGAATTTATGTAAGTTTTAGCAGAATCAGGTATTTTGGAAAGAATCACAAATACAAATATTAGATTTTACTGGCCTCATATTGGTCACACTCAAAATGACAGTTCTTGAAGCATAACTCCAAAAATACACATGCAAAATGTCTAATAATGCCTGAAAAAATGCATCTTCGAGAGTTTTCCTGAAAAAAAAACATTTGGTAAGGTTTGCAAAAACAAAATTTAATTTGTTACTCAATTTGACAGTAATGTACTTAGAATCCTGAGATAATGCGAAAAAAGCAATAAAAATGTATTCCAACACAATTCCTAATCCGAACATGCAAAAAGTCTAAAAATGCCTGTGATATTGAATACATGTGAGTTTTACTAGATACAGTTGTTTTTCTATGGTTTGCAAATACAAAAATGAGGTTTTACTCAATATGACTGTATACTCTAACACTCAATATGACAGTTATTTAAACATAACTCCTACACCACACATGAAAAATGGCTAATGATGCCTGAAATAATGCATCTTTGGGAGTTTTACTCGAAACATAATTTTTTTTAAATCTTGCAAATGCAAAAAGTAGTTTTTTACTCGATATGACAATAATGTTCTTAGAATCCTGAGATAATGCGAAAAAGGCAATAAAATTGTATTCAAACATAACTTCTAAACAACACATGAAAAATGCTAATAATGCCTAGAGATATGTATTTTTGTTAGTTGTACTCGAAAAAATATCTTTTGAAAGGTTTGCAAAGACACAAGTTAGTTTTTTTTATTCAATATAACAGTGTAACTGTCATACTAAATATGAACGGTTTATAATTATAACTCCAAAACAAAACAATACATTTGTCAAAAAAAAAGCCTGTAATATTGAATTTATGTGAGTTTTAGCAGATTCAGGTTTTTTGGAAAGAATCACAAATACAAAAATGAGGTTTTACTGGCCTCATACTGTTTACACTCAAAATGACAGTTTTTGAAACTTAACTCCAAAAATACACATGCAAAATGTCTAATAATGCCTGAAGAAATGCCACTTTGAGAGTTTTCCTGTAAAAAAAAAAGCATTTGGTGAGGTGTGCAAAAACAAAATTTTATTTTTTACTCAATGTGACGGTAATGTACTTAGAATCCTGAGATAATGCAAAAAAAGCAATAAAAATGTATTCCAGCATAATTCGTAATCCAAACGTGCAAAATGACTAAAAATGCCTATGATATTGAATACTTCTGAGTTTTACTAGATAAAGTTGTTTTTCTATGGTTTACAAATACAAAAATGAGGTTTTACTCAATATGACTGTATACTGTAACACTCAATATGACAGTAATTTGAACACAATTCCTACACAACACATGAAAAATAGCTAATAATGCCTGAAATAATGCATCTTTTGGAGTTGTACTCGAAACATATGCTTTTTTCAATCTTGCAAATGCAAAAAGTTGTGTTTTACTCAATACGACAATAATGTTCTTAGAATCCTGAGATAATGCGAAAAAATCAATAAAAATGTATTCAAACATAACTTCTAAACAACACATGCAAAATGGCTAATAATGCCTAGAGATATGTATTTTGGTTAGTTGTACTCGAAAAATGGTCTTTTGTAAGGTTTGCAAAGACACAAGTTAGTTTTTTTATTCAATATAACAGTGTAACTGTCATACTAATTATGAAAGTTTTATAATCATAACTCCAAAACCAAACATGAAATTTGACTTAAAAAGCCTGTAATATTGAATTCATGTGAAACATAACTCCAAAAATACACATGCAAAATTTCTAATAATGCCTGAAGAAATGCATCTTCGAGAGTTTTCCAGAAAGAAAACATTTGGTAAGGTTTGCAAAAACAAAAAGTAATTTTTTACTCAATTTGACAGTAATGTACTTAGAATCCTGAGATAATGCGAAAAAAGCAATAAAAATGTATTCCAACATAATTCCTAATCCAAACTTGCAAAATGTCTAAAAATGCCTGTGATATTGAATACATGTGAGTTTTACTAGATACATTTGTTTTTCAATGGTTTGCACTTACAAAAATGAGGTTTTACTCAATATGACTGTATACTGTAACACTCAATATGACAGTTTTTTAAACATAACTCCTACACCACACATGAAAAATGGCTAATAATGCCTGAAATAATGCATCTTTGGGAGTTTTACTCGAAACATATGCTTTTTTAAATCTTGCAAATGCCAAAAGTAGTTTTTTACTCAATATGACTATAATAGTCTGAGAATCCTGAGATAATGCGAAAAAAGCAATACAAATTTATTCAAACATAACTTCTAAACAACACTTGCAAAATGGCTAATAATAGCCAGAGATATGTTTTTTTGTTAGTTGTACTAGAAAAATGATCTTTTGTAAGGTTTGCAAAGACACAAGTTAGTTTTTTTATTCAATATAACAGTGTAACTGTCATACTAATTATGAAAGTTTTATAATCATAACTCCAAAACCAAATATGAAATGTGTCTTAAAAATCCTTTAATATTGAATTTATGTAAGTTTTACCAAAATCAGGTATTTTGGAAAGAATCACAAATACAAATATTAGATTTTACTGGCCTTATATTGGTCACACTCAAAATGACAGTTTTTGAAACATAACTCCAAAAATACACATGCAAAATGTCTAATAATGCCCGAAGAAATGCATCTTTGAGAGTTTTCCTGAAAAAAAAAACATTTGGTAAGGTTTGCAAAAACAAAATTTAATTTGTTACTCAATTTGACAGTAATGTACTTAGAATCCTGAGATAATGCGAAAAAAGCAATAAAAATGTATTCCAACACAATTCCTAATCCGAACATGCAAAAAGTCTAAAAATGCCTGTGATATTGAATACATGTGAGTTTTACTAGATACAGTTGTTTTTCTATGGTTTGCAAATACAAAAATGAGGTTTTACTCAATATGACTGTATACTCTAACACTCAATATGACAGTTATTTAAACATAACTCCTACACCACACATGAAAAATGGCTAATGATGCCTGAAAAAATGCATCTTTGGGAGTTTTACTCGAAACATAATTTTTTTTAAATCTTGCAAATGCAAAAAGTAGTTTTTTACTCGATATGACAATAATGTTCTTAGAATCCTGAGATAATGCGAAAAAGGCAATAAAATTGTATTCAAACATAACTTCTAAACAACACATGAAAAATGCTAATAATGCCTAGAGATATGTATTTTTGTTAGTTGTACTCGAAAAAATATCTTTTGAAAGGTTTGCAAAGACACAAGTTAGTTTTTTTATTCAATATAACAGTGTAACTGTCATACTAAATATGAACGGTTTATAATTATAACTCCAAAACAAAACAATACATTTGTCAAAAAAAAAAGCCTGTAATATTGAATTTATGTGAGTTTTAGCAGATTCAGGTTTTTTGGAAAGAATCACAAATACAAAAATGAGGTTTTACTGGCCTCATACTGTTTACACTCAAAATGACAGTTTTTGAAACTTAACTCCAAAAATACACATGCAAAATGTCTAATAATGCCTGAAGAAATGCCACTTTGAGAGTTTTCCTGTAAAAAAAAAAGCATTTGGTGAGGTGTGCAAAAACAAAATTTTATTTTTTACTCAATGTGACGGTAATGTACTTAGAATCCTGAGATAATGCAAAAAAAGCAATAAAAATGTATTCCAGCATAATTCGTAATCCAAACGTGCAAAATGACTAAAAATGCCTATGATATTGAATACTTCTGAGTTTTACTAGATAAAGTTGTTTTTCTATGGTTTACAAATACAAAAATGAGGTTTTACTCAATATGACTGTATACTGTAACACTCAATATGACAGTAATTTGAACACAATTCCTACACAACACATGAAAAATAGCTAATAATGCCTGAAATAATGCATCTTTTGGAGTTGTACTCGAAACATATGCTTTTTTCAATCTTGCAAATGCAAAAAGTTGTGTTTTACTCAATACGACAATAATGTTCTTAGAATCCTGAGATAATGCGAAAAAATCAATAAAAATGTATTCAAACATAACTTCTAAACAACACATGCAAAATGGCTAATAATGCCTAGAGATATGTATTTTGGTTAGTTGTACTCGAAAAATGGTCTTTTGTAAGGTTTGCAAAGACACAAGTTAGTTTTTTTATTCAATATAACAGTGTAACTGTCATACTAATTATGAAAGTTTTATAATCATAACTCCAAAACCAAACATGAAATTTGACTTAAAAAGCCTGTAATATTGAATTCATGTGAAACATAACTCCAAAAATACACATGCAAAATTTCTAATAATGCCTGAAGAAATGCATCTTCGAGAGTTTTCCAGAAAGAAAACATTTGGTAAGGTTTGCAAAAACAAAAAGTAATTTTTTACTCAATTTGACAGTAATGTACTTAGAATCCTGAGATAATGCGAAAAAAGCAATAAAAATGTATTCCAACATAATTCCTAATCCAAACTTGCAAAATGTCTAAAAATGCCTGTGATATTGAATACATGTGAGTTTTACTAGATACATTTGTTTTTCAATGGTTTGCACTTACAAAAATGAGGTTTTACTCAATATGACTGTATACTGTAACACTCAATATGACAGTTTTTTAAACATAACTCCTACACCACACATGAAAAATGGCTAATAATGCCTGAAATAATGCATCTTTGGGAGTTTTACTCGAAACATATGCTTTTTTAAATCTTGCAAATGCCAAAAGTAGTTTTTTACTCAATATGACTATAATAGTCTGAGAATCCTGAGATAATGCGAAAAAAGCAATACAAATTTATTCAAACATAACTTCTAAACAACACTTGCAAAATGGCTAATAATAGCCAGAGATATGTTTTTTTGTTAGTTGTACTAGAAAAATGATCTTTTGTAAGGTTTGCAAAGACACAAGTTAGTTTTTTTATTCAATATAACAGTGTAACTGTCATACTAATTATGAAAGTTTTATAATCATAACTCCAAAACCAAATATGAAATGTGTCTTAAAAATCCTTTAATATTGAATTTATGTAAGTTTTACCAAAATCAGGTATTTTGGAAAGAATCACAAATACAAATATTAGATTTTACTGGCCTTATATTGGTCACACTCAAAATGACAGTTTTTGAAACATAACTCCAAAAATACACATGCAAAATGTCTAATAATGCCCGAAGAAATGCATCTTTGAGAGTTTTCCTGAAAAAAAAAACATTTGGTAAGGTTTGCAAAAACAAAATTTGATTTGTTACTCAATTTGACAGTAATGTACTTAGAATCCTGAGATAATGCGAAAAAAGCAATAAAAATGTATTCCAACATAATTCCTAATACAAACGTGCAAAATGTCTAAAAATGCCTGTGATATTGAATATTTTTGAGTTTTCCTACATACAGATGATTTTCTATGGTTTGCTAATACAAAAATGAGGTTTTACTCAATATGACTGTATACTGTAACACTCAACATGACAGTTATTTAAACATAACTCCTACACCACACATGAAAAATGGCTAATAATGCCTGAAAAAATGCATCTTTGGGAGTTTTACTCGAAACATATGCTTTTTTAAATCTTGCAAATGCAAAAAATAGTTTTTTACTCAATATGACTATAATAGTCTTACAATCCTGAGATAATGCAAAAAAGCAATAAAAATGTATTCAAACATAACTTCTAAACAACACATGCAAAATGGCTAATAATAGCTAGAGATATGTTTTTTTGTTAGTTGTACTAGAAAAAATGATCTTTTGTAAGGTTTGCAAAGACACAAGTTAGTTTTTTTATTCAATATAACAGTGTAACTGTCATACTAAATATGAAAGGTTTATAATCATAACTCCAAAACCAAATATGAAATTTGTCTTAAAAAGCCTTTAATATTGAATTTATGTAAGTTTTAGCAGAATCAGGTATTTTGGAAAGAATCACAAATACAAATATTAGATTTTACTGGCCTCATATTGGTCACACTCAAAATGACAGTTTTTGAAACATAACTCCAAAAATACACATGCAAAATGTCTAATAATGCCTGAAGAAATGCATCTTCGAGAGTTTTCCTGAAAAAAAACATTTGGTGAGGTTTGCAAAAACAAAATTTGATTTGTTACTCAATTTGACAGTAATGTACTTAGAATCCTGAGATAATGCGAAAAAAGCAATAAAAATGTATTCCAACATAATTCCTAATCCAAAAGTGCAAAATGTCTAAAAATGCCTGTGATATTGAATACATGTGAGTTTTACTAGATGCAGTTGTTTTTCTATGGTTTGCAAATACAAAAATGAGGTTTTACTCAATATGACTGTATACTGTAACACTCAATATGACAGTTATTTAAACATAACTCCTACACCACACATGAAAACTGGCTAATAATGCCTGAAAAAATGCATCTTTGGGAGTTTTACTCGAAATATATGCTTTTTTAAATCTTGCAAATGCAAAAAGTACTGTTTTACTCAATGTGACTATAATAGTCTTACAATCCTGAGATAATGCGAAAAAAGCAATACAAATGTATTCAAACATAACTTCTAAACAACACATGCAAAATGGCTAATAATGCCTAGAGATATGTTTGTTGGTTAGTTGTACTAGAAAAATTATATTTTGTAAGGTTTGCAAAGACACAAGTTAGTTTTTTTATTCAATTTAACAGTGTAACTGTCATACTAAATATGAAAGGTTTATAATCATAACTCCAAAACCAAATGTGAAATTTGTCTTTAAAAGCCTTTAATATTGAATTTATGTAAGTTTTAGCAGAATCAGGTATTTTGGAAAGAATCACAAATACAAATATTAGATTTTACTGGCCTCATATTGGTCACACTCAAAATGACAGTTTTTGAAACATAACTCCAAAAATACACATGCAAAATGTCTAATAATGCCCGAAGAAATGCATCTTTGAGAGTTTTCCTGAAAAAAAAAAAACATTTGGTAAGGTTTGCAAAAACAAAATTTGATTTGTTACTCAATTTGACAGTAATTTACTTAGAATCCTGAGATAATGCGAAAAAAGCAATACAAATGTATTCCAACATAATTCCTAATCCAAACGTGCAAAATGTCTAAAAATGCCTGTGATATTGAATACTTTTGAGTTTTACTAGATACAGATGATTTTCTATGGTTTGCAAATAAAAAAATGAGGTTTTACTCAATATGACTGTATACTGTAACACTCAATATGACAGTTATTTAAACATAACTCCTACACCACACATGAAAAATGGCTGATAATGCCTGAAATAATGCATCTTTGGGAGTTTTACTCGAAACATATGCTTTTTTAAATCTTGCAAATGCAAAAAGTAGTTTTTTACTCAATATGACTATAATAGTCTTACAATCCTGAGATAATGCGAAAAAAGCAATACAAATGTATTCAAACATAACTTCTAAACAACACATGCAAAATGGCTAATAATAGCTAGAGATATGTTTTTTTGTTAGTTGTACTAGAAAAATGATCTTTTGTAAGGTTTGCAAAGACACAAGTTAGTTTTTTTATTCAATATAACAGTGTAACTGTCATACTAAATATGAAAGGTTTATAATCATAACTCCAAAACCAAATATGAAATTTGTCTTAAAAAGCCTTTAATATTGAATTTATGTAAGTTTTAGCCGAATCAGGTATTTTGGAAAGAATCACAAATACAAATATTAGATTTTACTGGCCTCATATTGGTCACAGTCAAAATGACAGTTTTTGAAACATAACTCCAAAAATACACATGCAAAATGTCTAATAATGCCTGAAGAAATGCATCTTCGAGAGTTTTCCTGAAAAAAAAAACATTTGGTAAGGTTAACAAAAAACAAATTTGATTTGTTACTCAATTTGACAGTAATGTACTTAGAATCCTGAGATAATGCGAAAAAAGCAATAAAAATGTATTCCAACATAACTTCTATACAACACATGCAAAATGGCTAATAATGCCTGGAGATATGTTTTTTTGTCAGTTGTACTAGAAAAATGATCTTTTGTAAGGTTTGCAAAGACACAAGTTAGTTTTTTTATTCAATATAACAGTGTAACTGTCATACTAAATATGAAAGGTTTATAATCATAACTCCAAAACCAAATATGAAATTTGTCTTCAAAAGTCTTTAATATTGAATTTATGTAAGTTTTAGCAGAATCAAGTATTTTATGAAAGAATCACAAATACAAATATTAGATTTTACTGGCCTCATATTGGTCACACTCAAAATGACAGTTTTTGAAACATAACTCCAAAAATACACATGCAAAATGTCTAATAATGCCTGAAGAAATGCATCTTCGAGAGTTTTCCTGAAAAAAAAACATTTGGTAAGGTTAACAAAAACCAAATTTGATTTGTTACTCAATTTGACAGTAATGTACTTAGAATCCTGAGATAATGCGAAAAAGCAATAAAAATGTATTCCAACATAATTCCTAATCCAAACGTGCAAAAAGTCTAAAAATGCCTGTGATATTGAATACATGTGAGTTTTACTATATACAGTTGTTTTTCTATGGTTTGCAAATACAAAAATGAGGTTTTACTCAATATGACTGTATACTGTAACACTCAATATGACAGTTTTTTAAACATAACTCCTACACCACACATGAAAAATGGCTAATAATGCCTGAAATAATGCATCTTTGGGAGTTTTACTCGAAACATATGCTTTTTTAAATCTTGCAAATGCAAAAAGTAGTTTTTTACTCAATATGACTATAATAGTCTTACAATCCTGAGATAATGCGAAAAAAGCAATAAAAATGTATTCAAACATAACTTCTAAACAACACATGCAAAATGGCTAATAATAGCTAGAGATATGTTTTTTTGTTAGTTGTACTAGAAAAATGATCTTTTGTAAGGTTTGCAAAGACACAAGTTAGTTTTTTTATTCAATATAACAGTGTAACTGTCATAATGAATATGAAAGGTTTATAATCATAACTCCAAAACCAAATATGAAATTTGTCTTAAAACGCCTTTAATATTGAATTTATGTAAGTTTTACCAAAATCAGGTATTTTGGAAAGAATCACAAATACAAATATTAGATTTTACTGGCCTCATATTGGTCACACTCAAAATGACAGTTTTTGAAACATAACTCCAAAAATACACATGCAAAATGTCTAATAATGCCCGAAGAAATGCATCTTTGAGAGTTTTCCTGAAAAAAAAAACATTTGGTAAGGTTTGCGAAAACAAAATTTGATTTGTTACTCAATTTGACAGTAATGTACTTAGAATCCTGAGATAATGCGAAAAAAGCAATAAAAATGTATTCCAACATAATTCCTAATCCAAACGTGCAAAATGTCTAAAAATGCCTGTGATATTGAATATTTTTGAGTTTTACTACATACAGATGATTTTCCATGGTTTGCAAATACAAAAATGAGGTTTTACTCAATATGACTGTATACTGTAACACTCAATATGACAGTTATTTAAACATAACTCCTACACCACACATGAAAAATGGCTAATAATGCCTGAAAAAAATGCATCTTTGGGAGTTTTACTCGAAACATATGCTTTTTTAAATCTTGCAAATGCAAAAAGTAGTTTTTTACTCAATATGACTATAATAGTCTTACAATCCTGAGATAATGCGAAAAAAGCAATAAAAATGTATTCAAACATAACTTCTAAACAACACTTGCAAAATGGCTAATAATAGCTAGAGATATGTTTTTTTGTTAGTTGTACTAGAAAAATGATCTTCTGTAAGGTTTGCAAAGACACAAGTTAGTTTTTTATTCAATATAACAGTGTAACTGTCATACTAAATATGAAAGGTTTATAATCATAACTCCAAAACCAAATATGAAATTTGTCTTAAAAAGCCTTTAATATTGAATGTATGTAAGTTTTAGCAGAATCAGGTATTTTGGAAAGAATCACAAATACAAATATTAGATTTTACTGGCCTCGTATTGGTCACACTCAAAATGACAGTTTTTGAAACATAACTCCAAAAAACACATGCAAAATGTCTAATAATGCCTGAAGAAATGCATCTTCGAGAGTTTTCCTAAAAAAAAAACATTTGGTAAGGTTTGCAAAAACAAAATTTGATTTGTTACTAAATTTGACAGTAATGTACTTAGAATCCTGAGATAATGCGAAAAATGCAATAAAAATGTATTCCAACATAACTTCTATACAACACATGCAAAATGGCTAATAATGCCTTGAGATATGTTTTTTTGTTAGTTGTACTAGAAAAATGATCTTTTGTAAGGTTTGCAAAGACACAAGTTAGTTTTTTCATTCAATATAACAGTGTAACTGTCATACTAAATATGAAAGGTTTATAATCATAACTCCAAAACCAAATATGAAATTTGTCTTAAAAAGCCTTTAATATTGAATTTGTGTAAGTTTTAGCAGAATCAGATATTTTGGAAAGAATCACAAATACAAATATTAGATTTTACTGGCCTCATATTGGTCACACTCAAAATGACAGTTTTTGAAACATAACTCCAAAAATACACATGCAAAATGTCTAATAATGCCCAAAGAAATGCATCTTTGAGAGTTTTCCTGAAAAAAAAAAACATTTGGTAAGGTTTGCAAAAACAAAATTTGATTTGTTACTCAATTTGACAGTAATGTACTTAGAATCCTGAGATAATGCGAAAAAAGCAATAAAATGTATTCCAACATAATTCCTAATCCAAACGTGCAAAATGTCAAAAAATGCCTGTGATATTGAATACTTTTGAGTTTTACTAGATACAGATGATTTTCTATGGTTTGCAAATAAAAAAATGAGGTTTTACTCAATATGACTGTATACTGTAACACTCAATATGACAGTTATTTAAACATAACTCCTACACCACACATGAAAAATGGCTAATAATGCCTGAAATAATGCATCTTTGGGAGTTTAACTCGAAACATGCTTTTTTAAATCTTGCAAATGCAAAAAGTAGTTTTTTACTCAATATGACTATAATAGTCTTACAATCCTGAGATAATGCGAAAAAAGCAATAAAAATGTATTCAAACATAACTTCTAAACAACACATGCAAAATGGCTAATAATAGCTAGAGATATGTTTTTTTGTTAGTTGTACTAGAAAAATGCTCTTTTGTAAGGTTTGCAAAGACACAAGTTAGTTTTTTTATTCAATATAACAGTGTAACTGTCATAATAAATATGAAAGGTTTATAATCATAACTCCAAAACCAAATATGAAATTTGTCTTAAAACGCCTTTAATATTGAATTTATGTAAGTTTTACCAAAATCAGGTATTTTGGAAAGAATCACAAATACAAATATTAGATTTTACTGGCCTCATATTGGTCACACTCAAAATGACAGTTTTTGAAACATAACTCCAAAAATACACATGCAAAATGTCTAATAATGCCTGAAGAAATGCATCTTCGAGAGTTTTCCTGAAAAAAAAACATTTGGTAAGGTTTGTAAAAAAAAAAATTCTATTTGTTACTAAATTTGACAGTAATGTACTTAGAATCCTGAGATAATGCGAAAAAAGCAATAAAAATGTATTCCAACATAACTTCTATACAACACATGCAAAATGGCTAATAATGCCTAGAGATATGTTTTTTTGTTAGTTGTACTAGAAAAATGATCTTTTGTAAGGTTTGCAAAGACACAAGTTAGTTTTTTTATTCAATATAACAGTGTAACTGTCATACTAAATATGAAAGGTTTATAATCATAACTCCAAAACCAAATATGAAATTTGTCTTAAAAAGCCTTTAATATTGAATTTATGTAAGTTTTAGCAGAATCAGGTATTTTGGAAAGAATCACAAATACAAATATTAGATTTTACTGGCCTCATATTGGTCACACTCAAAATGACAGTTTTTGAAACATAACTCCAAAAATACACATGCAAAATGTCTAATAATGCCTGAAGAAATGCATCTTCGAGAGTTTTCCTGAAAAAAAAAACATTTGGTAAGGTTAACAAAAACCAAATTTGATTTGTTACTCAATTTGACGGTAATGTACTTAGAATCCTGAGATAATGCGAAAAAAGCAATAAAAATGTATTCCAACATAACTCCTAATCCAAACGTGCAAAAAGTCTAAAAATGCCTGTTATATTGAATACATGTGAGTTTTACTATATACAGTTGTTTTTCTATGGTTTGCAAATACAAAAATGAGGTTTTACTTAATATGACTGTATACTGTAACACTCAATATGACAGTTTTTTAAACATAACTCCAACACCACACATGAAAAAATGGCTAATAATGCCTGAAATAATGCATCTTTGGGAGTTTTACTCGAAACATATGCTTTTTTAAATCTTGCAAATGCCAAAAGTAGTTCTTTACTCAATATGACTATAATAGTCTGAGAATCCTGAGATAATGCGAAAAAAGCAATAAAAATTTATTCAAACATAACTTCTAAACAACACTTGCAAAATGGCTAATAATAGCCAGAGATATGTTTTTTTGTTAGTTGTACTAGAAAAATGATCTTTTGTAAGGTTTGCAAAGACACAAGTTAGTTTTTTTATTCAATATAACAGTGTAACTGTCATACTAAATATGAAAGGTTTATAATCATAACTCCAAAACCAAATATGAAATTTGTCTTAAAACGCCTTTAATATTGAATTTATGTAAGTTTTAGCAGAATCAGGTATTTTGGAAAGAATCACAAATACAAATATTAGATTTTACTGGCCTCATATTGGTCACACTCAAAATGACAGTTTTTGAAACATAACTCCAAAAATACACATGCAAAATGTCTAATAATGCCTGAAGAAATGCATCTTCGAGAGTTTTCCTGAAAAAAAAAAAACATTTGGTAAGGTTAACAAAAACCAAATTTGATTTGTTACTCAATTTGACAGTAATGTACTTAGAATCCTGAGATAATGCAAAAAAAGCAATAAAAATGTATTCCAACATAATTCCTAATCCAAACGTGCAAAAAGTCTAAAAATGCCTGTGATATTGAATACATGTGAGTTTTACTATATACAGTTGTTTTTCTATGGTTTGCAAATACAAAAATGAGGTTTTACTCAATATGACTGTATACTGTAACACTCAATATGACAGTTTTTTAAACATAACTCCTACACCACACATGAAAAATGGCTAATAATGCCTTAAATAATGCATCTTTGGGAGTTTTACTCGAAACATATGCTTTTTTAAATCTTGCAAATGCAAAAAGTAGTTTTTTACTCAATATGACTATAATAGTCTTACAATCCTGAGATAATGCGAAAAAAGCAATAAAAATGTATTCAAACATAACTTCTAAACAACACATGCAAAATGGCTAATAATAGCTAGAGATATGTTTTTTGGTTAGTTGTACTAGAAAAATGCTCTTTTGTAAGGTTTGCAAAGACACAAGTTAGTTTTTTTATTCAATATAACAGTGTAACTGTCATAATAAATATGAAAGGTTTATAATCATAACACCAAAACCAAATATGAAATTTGTCTTAAAACGCCTTTAATATTGAATTCATGTAAGTTTTACCAAAATCAGGGATTTTGGAAAGAATCACAAATACAAATATTAGATTTTACTGGCCTCATATTGGTCACACTCAAAATGACAGTTTTTGAAACATAACTCCAAAAATACACATGCAAAATGTCTAATAATGCCTGAAGAAATGCATCTTCGAGAGTTTTCCTGAAAAAAAAACATTTGGTAAGGTTTGCAAAAAAAAAAAATTGATTTGTTACTAAATTTGACAGTAATGTACTTAGAATCCTGAGATAATGCGAAAAAAGCAATAAAAATGTATTCAAACATAACTTCTATACAACACATGCAAAATGGCTAATAATGCCTAGAGATATGTTTTTTTGTTAGTTGTACTAGAAAAATGATCTTTTGTAAGGTTTGCAAAGACACAAGTTAGTTTTTTTATTCAATATAACAGTGTAACTGTCATACTAAATATGAAAGGTTTATAATCATAACTCCAAAACCAAATATGAAATTTGTCTTAAAAAGCCTTTAATATTGAATTTATGTAAGTTTTAGCAGAATCAGGTATTTTGGAAAGAATCACAAATACAAATATTAGATTTTACTGGCCTCAATTGGTCACACCCAAATTACAGTTTTTGAAACATAACTCCAAAAATACACATGCAAAATGTCTAATAATGCCCGAAGAAATGCATCTTTGAGAGTTTTCCTGAAAAAATAAACATTTGGTAAGGTTTGCAAAAACAAAATTTGATTTGTTACTCAATTTGACAGTAATGTACTAAGAATCCTGAGATAATGCGAAAAAAGCAATAAAAATGTATTCCAACATAATTCCTAATCCAAACGTGCAAAAATGTCTAAAAAGGCCTGTGATATTGAATATTTTTTAGTTTTACTACATACAGATGATTTTCTATGGTTTGCAAATACAAAAATGAGGTTTTACTCAATATGACTGTATACTGTAACACTCAATATGACAGTTATTTAAACAGAACTCCTGCACCACACATGAAAAATGGCTAATAATGCCTGAAAAAATGCATCTTTGGGAGTTTTACTCGAAACATATGCTTTTTTAAATCTTGCAAATGCAAAAAGTAGTTTTTTACTCAATGTGACTATAATAGTCTTACAATCCTGAGATAATGCGAAAAAAGCAATACAAATGTATTCAAACATAACTTCTAAACAACACATGCAAAATGGCTAATAATGCCTAGAGATGTGTTTGTTGGTTAGTTGTACTAGAAAAATGATATTTCGTAAGGTTTGCAAAGACACAAGTTAGTTTTTTTATTCAATATAACAGTGTAACTGTCATACTAAATATGAAAGGTTTATAATCATAACTCCAAAACCAAATATGAAATTTGTCTTTAAAAGCCTTTAATATTGAATTTATGTAAGTTTTAGCAAAATCAGGTATTTTGGAAAGAATCACAAATACAAATATTAGATTTTACTGGCCTCATATTGGTCACACTCAAAATGACAGTTTTTGAAACATAACTCCAAAAATACACATGCAAAATGTCTAATAATGCCCGAAGAAATGCATCTTTGAGAGTTTTCCTGAAAAAAAAACATTTGGTAAGGTTTGCGAAAACAAAATTTGATTTGTTACTCAATTTGACAGTAATGTACTTAGAATCCTGAGATAATGCGAAAAAAGCAATAAAAATGTATTCCAACATAATTCCTAATCCAAACGTGCAAAATGTCTAAAAATGCCTGTGATATTGAATACTTTTGAGTTTTACTAGATACAGATGATTTTCTATGGTTTGCAAATAAAAAAATGAGGTTTTACTCAATATGACTGTATACTGTAACACTCAATATGACAGTTATTTAAACATAACTCCTACACCACACATGAAAAATGGCTAATAATGCCTGAAATAATGCATCTTTGGGAGTTTTACTCGAAACATATGCTTTTTTAAATCTTGCAAATGCCAAAAGTAGTTTTTTACTCAATGTGACTATAATAGTCTGAGAATCCTGAGATAATAGGAAAAAAGCAATAAAAATTTATTCAAACATAACTTCTAAACCACACTTGCAAAATGGCTAATAATTGCCAGAGATATGTTTTTTTGTTAGTTGTACTAGAAAAATGATCTTTTGTAAGGTTTGCAAAGACACAAGTTAGTTTTTTTATTCAATATAACAGTGTGACTGTCATACTAAATATGAAAGGTTTATAATCATAACTCCAAAACCAAATATGAAATGTGTCTTAAAAAGCCTTTAATATTGAATTTATGTAAGTTTTACCAAAATCAGGTATTTTGGAAAGAATCACAAATACAAATAGTAGATTTTACTGGCCTCATATTGGTCACACTCAAAATGACAGTTTTTGAAACAACTCCAAAAATACACATGCAAAATGTCTAATAATGCCCGAAGAAATGCATCTTTGAGAGTTTTCCTGAAAAAAAAAACATTTGGTAAGGTTTGCAAAAACAAAATTTGATTTGTTACTCAATTTGACAGTAATGTACTTAGAATCCTGAGATAATGCGAAAAAAGCAATAAAAATGTATTCCAACATAATTCCTAATCCAAACGTGCAAAATGTCTAAAAATGCCTGTGATATTGAATACTTTTGAGTTTTACTAGATACAGATGATTTTCTATGGTTTGCAAATAAAAAAATGAGGTTTTACTCAATATGACTGTATACTGTAACACTCAATATGACAGTTATTTAAACATAACTCCTACACCACACATGAAAAATGGCTAATAATGCCTGAAATAATGCATCTTTGGGAGTTTAACTCGAAACATGCTTTTTTAAATCTTGCAAATGCAAAAAGTAGTTTTTTACTCAATATGACTATAATAGTCTTACAATCCTGAGATAATGCGAAAAAAGCAATAAAAATGTATTCAAACATAAGTTCTAAACAACACATGCAAAATGGCTAATAATAGCTAGAGATATGTTTTTTTGTTAGTTGTACTAGAAAAATTATCTTTTGTAAGGTTTGCAAAGACACAAGTTAGTTTTTTTATTCAATATAACAGTGTAACTGTCATAATAAATATGAAAGATTTATAATCATAACTCCAAAACCAAATATGACATTTGTCTTAAAACGCCTTTAATATTGAATTTATGTAAGTTTTACCAAAATCAGGTATTTTGGAAAGAATCACTAATACAAATATTAGATTTTACTGGCCTCATATTGGTCACACTCAAAATGACAGTTTTTGAAACATAACTCCAAAAATACACATGCAAAATGTCTAATAATGCCCGAAGAAATGCATCTTCGAGAGTTTTCCTGAAAAAAAAAAACATTTGGTAAGGTTTGCAAAAACAAAATTTGATGTGTTACTAAATTTGACAGTAATGTACTTAGAATCCTGAGATAATGCGAAAAAAGCAATAAAAATGTATTCCAACATAATTCCTAATCCAAACGTGCAAAAAGTCTAAAAATGCCTGTGATATTGAATACATGTGAGTTTTACTATATACAGTAGTTTTTCTATGGTTTGCAAATACAAAAATGAGGTTTTACTCAATATGACTGTATACTGTAACACTCAATATGACAGTTATTTAAACATAACTCCTACACCACACATGAAAAATGGCTAATAATGCCTGAAATAATGCATCTTTGGGAGTTTTACTCGAAACATATGCTTTTTTAAATCTTGCAAATGCCAAAAGTAGTTTTTTACTCAATATGACTATAATAGTCTGAGAATCCTGAGATAATAGGAAAAAAGCAATAAAAATTTATTCAAACATAACTTCTAGACAACACTTGCAAAATGGCTAATAATAGCCAGAGATATGTTTTTTTGTTAGTTGTACTAGAAAAATGATCTTTTGTAAGGTTTGCAAAGACACAAGTTAGTTTGTTTATTCAATATAACAGTGTAACTGTCATACTAAATATGAAAGGTTTATAATCATAACTCCAAAACCAAATATGAAATGTGTCTTAAAAAGCCTTTAATATTGAATTTATGTAAGTTTTAGCAGAATCAGGTATTTTGGAAAGAATCACAAATACAAATATTAGATTTTACTGGCCTCATATTGGTCACACTCAAAATGACAGTTTTTGAAACAACTCCAAAAATACACATGCAAAATGTCTAATAATGCCCGAAGAAATGCATCTTTGAGAGTTTTCCTGAAAAAAAAAACATTTGGTAAGGTTTGCAAAAACAAAATTTGATTTGTTACTCAATTTGACAGTAATGTACTTAGAATCCTGAGATAATGCGAAAAAAGCAATAAAAATGTATTCCAACATAATTCCTAATCCAAACGTGCAAAAAGTCTAAAAATGCCTGTGATATTGAATACATGTGAGTTTTACTATATACAGTTGTTTTTCTATGGTTTGCAAATACAAAAATGAGGTTTTACTCAATATGACTGTATACTGTAACACTCAATATGACAGTTATTTAAACATAACTCCTACACCACACATGAAAAATGGCTAATAATGCCTGAAAAAATGCATCTTTGGGAGTTTTACTTGAAACATATGCTTTTTTAAATCTTCCATGTGCAAAAATTAGTTTTTTACTCAATGTGACTATAATAGTCTTACAATCCTGAGATAATGCAAAAAAAACCATAAAGATGTATTCAAACATAACTTCTAAACAACACATGCAAAATGGCTAATAATGCCTAGAGATATGTTTTTTCGTTAGTTGTACTCGAACAAATGATCTTTTTTAAGGTTTGCAAGGACACAAGTTAGTTTTTTTATTCAATATAACAGTGTAACTGTCATACTAAATATGAAAGGTTTATAATCATAACTCCAAAACCAAATATGAAAGTCGTCTTAAAAAGCATTTAATATTGAATTTATGTAAATTTTACCAGAATCAGGTATTTTGGAAAGAATCACAAATACAAATATTAGATTTTACTGGCCTCATATTGGTCACACTCAAAATGACAGTTTTTGAAGCATAACTCCAAAAATACACATGCAAAATGTCTAATAATGCCTGACGAAATGCATCTTCGAGAGTTTTCCTGAAAAAAAAACATTTGGTAAGGTTGGCAAAAACCAAATTTGATTTGTTACTCAATTTGACAGTAATGTACTTAGAATCCTGAGATAATGCGAAAAAAGCAATAAAAATGTATTCCAACATAATTCCTAATCCAAACGTGCAAAAAGTCTAAAAATGCCTGTGATATTGAATACATGTGAGTTTTACTATATACAGTTGTTTTTCTATGGTTTGCAAATACAAAAATGAGGTTTTACTCAATATGACTGTATACTGTAACACTCAATATGACAGTTATTTAAACATAACTCCTACACCACACATGAAAAATGGCTAATAATGCCTGAAAAAATGCATCTTTGGGAGTTTTACTCGAAACATATGCTTTTTTAAATCTTGCAAATGCCAAAAGTAGTTTTTTACTCAATATGACTATAATAGTCTGAGAATCCTGAGATAATGCGAAAAAAGCAATAAAAATGTATTCAAACATAACTTCTAAACAACACTTTCAAAATGGCTAATAATATTCAGAGATATGTTTTTTTGTTAGTTATACTAGAAAAATGATCTTTTGTAATGTTTGCAAAGACACAAGTTAGTTTTTTTATTCAATATAACAGTGTAACTGTCATACTAAATATGAAAGGTTTATAATCATAACTCCAAAACCAAATATGAAATTTGTCTTTAAAAGCCTTTAATATTGAATTTATGTAAATTTTACCAGAATCAGGTATTTTGGAAAGAATCACAAATACAAATATTAGATTTTACTGGCCTCATATTGGTCACACTCAAAATGACAGTTTTTGAAACATAACTCCAAAAATACACATGCAAAATGTCTAATAATGCCTGAAGAAATGCATCTTCGAGAGTTTTACTGAAAAAAAAAAACATTTGGTAAGGTTTGCAAAAACAAAATTTGATTTGTTACTAAATTTGACAGTAATGTACTTAGAATCCTGAGATAATGCAAAAAAAGCAATAAAAATGTATTCAAACATAACTTCTAAACAACACATGCAAAATGGCTAATAATGCCTAGAGATATGTTTTTTTGTTATTTGTACTAGAAAAATGATCTTTTGTAAGGTTTGCAAAGACACGTTAGTTTTTTTTTATTCAATATAACAGTGTAACTGTCATACTAAATATGAAAGGTTTATAATCATAACTCCAAAACCAAATATGAAATTTGTCTTTAAAAGCCTTTAATATTGAATTTATGTAAGTTTTAGCAGAATCAGGTATTTTGGAAAGAATCACAAATACAAATATTAGATTTTACTGGCCTCATATTGGTCACACTCAAAATGACAGTTTTTGAAACATAACTCCAAAAAACACATGCAAAATGTCTAATAATGCCTGAAGAAATGCATCTTCGAGAGTTTTCCTGGAAAAAAAACATTTGGTAAGGTTTGCAAAAACCAAATTTGATTTGTTACTCAATTTGACAGTAATGTACTTAGAATTCTGAGATAATGTAAAAAAAGCAATAAAAATGTATTCCAACATAATTCCTAATCCAAACGTGCAAAATGTCTAAAAATGCCTGTGATATTGAATACATGTGAGTTTTGCTAGATACACTTGTTTTTCTATGGTTTGCAAATACAAAAATGAGGTTTTACTCAATATGACTGTATACTGTAACACTCAATATGACAGTTATTTAAACATAACTCCTACTAACACACATGAAAAATGGCCAATAATGCCTGAAATAATGCATCTTTGGGAGTTTTACTCGAAACATATGCTTTTTTAAATCTTGCAAATGCAAAAAGTAGTTTTTTACTCAATGTGACTATAATAGTCTTACAATCCTGAGATAATGCGAAAAAAGCAATAAAAATGTATTCAAACATAACTTCTAAACAACACATGCAAAATGGCTAATAATGCCTAGAGATATGTTTGTTGGTTAGTTGTACTAGAAAAATGATATTTTGTAAGGTTTGCAAAGACACAAGTTAGTTTTTTTATTCAATATAACAGTGTAACTGTCATACTAAATATGAAAGGTTTATAATCATAACTCCAAAACCAAATATGAAATTTGTCTTTAAAAGCCTTTAATATTGAATAGATGTAAGTTTTAGCAGAATCAGGTATTTTGGAAAGAATCACAAATAAAATATTAGATTTTACTGGCCTCATATTGGTCACACTCAAAATGACAGTTTTTGAAACATAACTCCAAAAATACAAATGCAAAATGTCTAACAATGCCTGAAGAAATGCATCTTCGAGAGTTTTACTGAAAAAAAAAACATTTGGTAAGGTTTGAAAAAACAAAATTTGATTTGTTACTAAATTTGACAGTAATGTACTTAGAATCCTGAGATAATGCGAAAAAAGCAATAAAAATGTATTCCAACATAACTTCTAAACAACAAATGCAAAATGGCTAATAATGCCTAGAGATATGTTTTTTTTGTTATTTGTACTAGAAAAATGATATTTTGTAAGGTTTGCAAAGACACAAGTTAGTTTTTTTATTCAATATAACAGTGTAACTGTCATACTAAATATGAAAGGTTTATAATCATAACTCCAAAACCAAATATGAAATGTGTCTTAAAAAGCCTTTAATATTGAATTTATGTAATTTTTAGCAGAATCAGGTATTTTGGAAAGAATCACAAATACAAATATTAGATTTTACTGGCCTCATATTGGTCACACTCAAAATGACAGTTTTTGAAACATAACTCCAAAAATACACATGCAAAATGTCTAATAATGCCTGAAGAAATGCATCTTCGAGAGTTTTCCTGAAAAAAAAAACATTTGGTAAGGTTTGCAAAAACAAAATTTGATTTGTTACTCAATTTGACAGTAATGTACTTAGAATCCTGAGATAATGCGAAAAAAGCAATAAAAATGTATTCCAACATAATTCCTAATCCAAACGTGCAAAATGTCAAAAAATGCCTGTGATATTGAATACATGTAAGTTTTACTATATACAGTTGTTTTTCTATGGTTTGCAAATACAAAAATGAGGTTTTACTCAATATGACTGTATACTGTAACACTCAATATGACAGTTATTTAAACATAACTCCTACACCACACATGAAAAATGGCTAATAATGCCTGAAATAATGCATATTTGGGAGTTTTACTCGAAACATATGCTTTTTTAAATCTTGCAAATGCCAAAAGTAGTTTTTTACTCAATATGACTATAATAGTCTGAGAATCCTGAGATAATGCGAAAAAAGCAATAAAAATTTATTCAAACATAACTTCTAAACAACACTTGCAAAATGGCTAATAATAGCCAGAGATATGTTTTTTTGTTAGTTGTACTAGAAAAATGATCTTTTGTAAGGTTTGCAAAGACACAAGTTTGTTTTTTTATTCAATATAACAGTGTAACTGTCATACTAAATATGAAAGGTTTATAATCATAACTCCAAAACAGAATATGAAATTTGTCTTAAAAAGCCTTTAATATTGAATTTATGCAAGTTTTAGCAGAATCAGGTATTTTGGAAAGAATCACAAATACAAATATTAGATTTTACTGGCCTCATATTGGTCACACTCAAAATGACAGTTTTTGAAACAACTCCAAAAATACACATCCAAAATGTCTAATAATGCCCGAAGAAATGCATCTTTGAGAGTTTTCCTGAAAAAAAAAACATTTGGTAAGGTTTGCAAAAAAAAAAAATTGATTTGTTACTCAATTTGACAGTAATGTACTTAGAATCCTGAGATAATGCGAAAAAAGCAATAAAAATGTATTCCAACATAATTCCTAATCCAAACGTGCAAAATGTCTAAAAATGCCTGTGATATTGAATATTTTTGAGTTTTACTAGATACAGATGATTTTCTATGGTTTGTAAATACAAAAATGAGGTTTTACTCAATATGACTGTATACTCTAACACTCAATATGACAGTTATTTAAACATAACTCCTACACCACACATGAAAAATGGCTAATAATGCCTGAAAAAATGCATCTTTGGGAGTTTTACTCGAAACATATGCTTTTTTAAATCTTGCAAGTGCAAAAAGTAGTTTTTTACTCAATATGACTATAATAGTCTTAAAATCCTGAGATAATGCGAAAAAAGCATTACAAATGTATTCAAACATAACTTCCAAACAACACATGCAAAATGGCTAATAATAGCTATAGATATATTTTTTTGTTAGTTGTACTAGAAAAATGATGTTTTGTAAGGTTTGCAAAGACAAAAGTTAGTTTTTTTATTCAATATAACAGTGTAACTGTCATAATAATTATGAAAGGTTTATAATCATAACTCCAAAACCAAATATGAAATTTGATTTAAAACGCCTTTAATATTGAATTTATGTAAGTTTTACCAAAATCAGGTATTTTGGAAAGAATCACAAATACAAATATTAGATTTTACTGGCCTCATATTGGTCACACTCAAAATGACAGTTTTTGAAACATAACTCCAAAAAATACACATGCAAAATGTCTAATAATGCCTGAAGAAATGCATCTTCGAGAGTTTTCCTGAAAAAAAAACATTTGGTAATGTTTGCAAAAACAAAAATTTGATTTGTTACTAAATTTGACAGTAATGTACTTAGAATCCTGAGATAATGCAAAAAAAGCAATAAAAATGTATTCCAACATAACTTCTATACAACACATGCAAAATGGCTAATAATGCCTAGAGATATGTTTGTTGGTTAGTTGTACTAGAAAAATGATATTTTGTAAGGTTTGCAAAGACACAAGTTAGTTTTTTTATTCAATATAACAGTGTAACTGTCATACTAAATATGAAAGGTTTATAATCATAACTCCAAAACCAAATATGAAATTTGTCTTTAAAAGACTTTAATATTAAATTTATGTAAGTTTTAGCAAAATCAGGTATTTTGGAAAGAATCACAAATACAAATATTAGATTTTACTGGCCTCATATTGGTCACACTCAAAATGACAGTTTTTGAAACATAACTCCAAAAATACACATGCAAAATGTCTAATAATGCCTGAAGAAATGCATCTTCGAGAGTTTTCCTGAAAAAAAAACATTTGGTAAGTTTTGCAAAAACAAAATTTGATTTGTTACTCAATTTGACAGTAATGTACTTAGAATCCTGAGATAATGCGAAAAAAGCAATAAAAATGTATTCCAACATAATTCCTAATCCAAACGTGCAAAATGTCTAAAAATGCCTGTGATATTGAATACTTTTGAGTTTTACTAGATACAGATGATTTTCTATGGTTTGCAAATAAAAAAATGAGGTTTTACTCAATATGACTGTATACTGTAACACGCAATATGACAGTTATTTAAACATAACTCCTACACCACACATGAAAAATGGCTAATAATGCCTGAAATAATGCATCTTTGGGAGTTTAACTCGAAACATGCTTTTTAAATCTTGCAAATGCAAAAAGTAGTTTTTTACTCAATATGACTATAATAGTCTTACAATCCTGAGATAATGCGAAAAAAGCAATAAAAATGTATTCAAACATAAGTTCTAAACAACACATGCAAAATGGCTAATAATGCCTAGAGATATGTTTTTTTGTTAGTTGTACTAGAAAAATTATCTTTTGTAAGGTTTGCAAAGACACAAGTTAGTTTTTTTATTCAATATAACAGTGTAACTGTCATAATAAATATGAAAGATTTATAATCATAACTCCAAAACCAAATATGAAATTTGTCTTAAAACGCCTTTAATATTGAATTTATGTAAGTTTTACCAAAATCAGGTATTTTGGAAAGAATCACGAATACAAATATTAGATTTTACTGGCCTCATATTGGTCACACTCAAAATGACAGTTTTTGAAACATAACTCCAAAAATACACATGCAAAATGTCTAATAATGCCCGAAGAAATGCATCTTCGAGAGTTTTCCTGAAAAAAAAAACATTTGGTAAGGTTTGCAAAAACAAAATTTGATTTGTTACTAAATTTGACAGTAATGTACTTAGAATCCTGAGATAATGCGAAAAAAGCAATAAAAATGTATTCCAACATAATTCCTAATCCAAACGTGCAAAAAGTCTAAAAATGCCTGTGATATTGAATACATGTGAGTTTTACCAAATACAGTTGTTTTTCTATGGTTTGCAAATACAAAAATGAGGTTTTACTCAATATGACTGTATACTCTAACACTCAATATGACAGTTATTTAAACATAACTCCTACACCACACATGAAAAATGGCTAATAATGCCTGAAATAATGCATCTTTGGGAGTTTTACTCGAAACATATGCTTTTTTAAATCTTGCAAGTGCAAAAAGTAGTTTTTTACTCAATATGACTATAATAGTCTTACAATCCTGAGATAATGCGAAAAAAGCATTACAAATGTATTCAAACATAACTTCTAAACAACACATGCAAAATGGCTAATAATAGCTAGAGATATATTTTTTTGTTAGTTGTACTAGAAAAATGATCTTTTGTAAGGTTTGCAAAGACACAAGTTAGTTTTTTTATTCAATATAACAGTGTAACTGTCATAATAAATATGAAAGGTTTATAATCATAACTCCAAAACCAAATATGAAATTTGTCTTAAAACACATTTAATATTGAATTTATGTAAGTTTTAGCAGAATCGGGTATTTTGGAAAGAATCACAAATACAAATATTAGATTTTACTGGCCTCATATTGGTCACACTCAAAATGACAGTTTTTGAAACATAACTCCAAAAATACACATGCAAAATGTCTAATAATGCCTGATAAAATGCATCTTCGAGAGTTTTCCTGAAAAAAAAACATTTGGTAAGGTTTGCAAAAACCAAATTTGATTTGTTACTCAATTTGACAGTAATGTACTTAGAATCCTGAGATAATGCGAAAAAAGCAATAAAAATGTATTCCAACATAATTCCTAATCCAAACGTGCAAAAAGTCTAAAAATGCCTGTGATATTGAATACATGTGAGTTTTACTATATACAGTTGTTTTTCTATGGTTTGCAAATACAAAAATGAGGTTTTACTCAATATAACTGTATACTGTAACACTCAATATGACAGTTATTTAAACATAACTCCTGCACCACACATGAAAAATGGCTAATAATGCCTGAAAAAATGCATCTTTGGGAGTTTTACTCGAAACATATGCTTTTTTAAATCTTGCAAATGCAAAAAGTAGTTTTTTACTCAATGTGACTATAATAGTCTTACAATCCTGAGATAATGCGAAAAAAGCAATACAAATGTATTCAAACATAACTTCTAAACAACACATGCAAAATGGCTAATAATGCCTAGATATATGTTTGTTGGTTAGTTGTACTAGAAAAATGATATTTTGTAAGGTTTGCAAAGACACAAGTTAGTTTTTTTATTCAATATAACAGTGTAACTGTCATACTAAATATGAAAGGTTTATAATCATAACTCCAAAACCAAATATGAAATGTGTCTTAAAAAGCCTTTAATATTGAATTTATGTAAGTTTTAGCAAAATCAGGTATTTTGGAAAGAATCACAAATACAAATATTAGATTTTACTGGCCTCGTATTGGTCACACTCAAAATGACAGTTTTTGAAACATAACTCCAAAAATACACATGCAAAATGTCTAATAATGCCCGAAGAAATGCATCATTGAGAGTTTTCCTGAAAAAAAAAACATTTGGTAAGGTTTGCAAAAACAAAAATTTGATTTGTTACTAAATTTGACGGTAATGTACTTAGAATCCTGAGATAATGCAAAAAAAGCAATAAAAATGTATTCCAACATAACTTCTAAACAACACATGCAAAATGGCTAATAATAGCTAGAGATATGTTTTTTTGTTAGTTGTACTAGAAAAATGATCTTTTGTAAGGTTTGCAAAGACACAAGTTAGTTTTTTATTCAATATAACAGTGTAACTGTCATAATAAATATGAAAGGTTTATAATCATAACTCCAAAACCAAATATGAAATTTGTCTTAAAACGCCTTTAATATTGAATTTATGTAAGTTTTACCAAAATCAGGTATTTTGGAAAGAATCACAAATACAAATATTAGATTTTACTGGCCTCATATTGGTCACACTCAAAATGACAGTTTTTGAAACATAACTCCAAAAATACACATGCAAAATGTCTAATAATGCCCGAAGAAATGCATCTTTGAGAGTTTTCCTGAAAAAAAAAACATTTGGTAAGGTTTGCGAAAACAAAATTTGATTTGTTACTCAATTTGACAGTAATGTACTTAGAATCCTGAGATAATGCGAAAAAAGCAATAAAAATGTATTCCAACATAATTCCTAATCCAAACGTGCAAAATGTCTAAAAATGCCTGTGATATTGAATACTTTTGAGTTTTACTAGATACAGATGATTTTCTATGGTTTGCAAATAAAAAAATGAGGTTTTACTCAATATGACTGTATACTGTAACACTCAATATGACAGTTATTTAAACATAACTCCTGCACCACACATGAAAAATGGCTAATAATGCCTGAAAAAATGCATCTTTGGGAGTTTTAGTCGAAACATATGCTTTTTTAAATCTTGCAAATGCAAAAAGTAGTTTTTTACTCAATATGACTATAATAGTCTTACAATCCTGAGATAATGCGAAAAAAGCAATACAAATGTATTCAAACATAACTTCTAAACAACACATGCAAAATGGCTAATAATGCCTAGATATATGTTTGTTGGTTAGTTGTACTAGAAAAATGATATTTTGTAAGGTTTGCAAAGACACAAGTTAGTTTTTTTATTCAATATAACAGTGTAACTGTCATACTAAATATGAAAGGTTTATAATCATAACTCCAAAACCAAATATGAAATGTGTCTTAAAAAGCCTTTAATATTGAATTTATGTAAGTTTTAGCAAAATCAGGTATTTTGGAAAGAATCACAAATACAAATATTAGATTTTACTGGCCTCATATTGGTCACACTCAAAATGACAGTTTTTGAAACATAACTCCAAAAATACACATGCAAAATGTCTAATAATGCCCGAAGAAATGCATCTTTGAGAGTTTTCCTGAAAAAAAAAAACATTTGGTAAGGTTTGCTAAAACAAAATTTGATTTGTTACTCAATTTGACAGTAATGTACTTAGAATCCTGAGATAATGCGAAAAAAGCAATAAAAATGTATTCCAACATAATTCCTAATCCAAACGTGCAAAATGTCTAAAATTGCCTGTGATATTGAATACTTTTGAGTTTTACTAGATACAGATGATTTTCTATGGTTTGCGAATAAAAAAATGAGGTTTTACTCAATATGACTGTATACTGTAACACTCAATATGACAGTTATTTAAACATAACTCCTACACCACACATGAAAAATGGCTAATAATGCCTGAAATAGCGCATCTTTGGGAGTTTTACTCGAAACATATGCTTTTTTAAATCTTGCAAATGCAAAAAGTAGTTTTTTACTCAATATGACTATAATAGTCTTAGAATCCTGAGATAATGCTAAAAAAGCAATAAAAATGTATTCAAACATAACTTCTAAACAACACATGCAAAATGGCTAATAATAGCTAGAGATATGTTTTTTTGTTAGTTGTACTAGAAAAATGATCTTTTGTAAGGTTTGCAAAGACACAAGTTAGTTTTTTTATTCAATATAACAGTGTAACTGTCATACTAAATATGAAAGGTTTATAATCATAACTCCAAAACCAAATATGAAATTTGTCTTAAAAAGTCTTTAATATTGAATTTGTGTAAGTTTTAGCAGAATCGGGTATTTTGGAAAGAATCACAAATACAAATATTAGATTTTACTGGCCTCATATTGGTCACACTCAAAATGACAGTTTTTGAAGCATAACTCCAAAAATACACATGCAAAATGTCTAATAATGCCTGAAAAAATGCATCTTCGACAGTTTTCCTGAAAAAAAACATTTGGTAAGGTTTGCAAAAACAAAATTTGATTTGTTACTCAATTTGACAGTAATGCACTTAAAATCCTGAGATAAAGCGAAAAAAGCAATAAAAATGTAGTCCAACATAATTCCTAATGCAAACGTGCAAAATGTCTAAAAATGCCTGTGATATTGAATACATGTGAGTTTTACTAGATGCAGTTGTTTTTCTATGGTTTGCAAATACAAAAATGAGGTTTTACTCAATATGACTGTATACTGTAACACTCAATATGACAGTTATTTAAAAATAACTCCTGCACCACACATGAAAAATGGCTAATAATGCCTGAAAAAATGCATCTTTGGGAGTTTTACTCGAAACATATGCTTTTTTAAATCTTGCAAATGCAAAAAGTAGTTTTTTACTCAATGTGACTATAATAGTCTTACAATCCTGAGATAATGCGAAAAAAGCATTACAAATGTATTCAAACATAACTTCTAAACAACACGTGCAAAATGGCTAATAATGCCTAGAGATATGTTTGTTGGTTAGTTGGACTAGAAAAATGATATTTTGTAAGGTTTGCAAAGACACAAGTTAGTTTTTTTATTCAATACAACAGTGTAACTGTCATACTAAATATGAAAGGTTTATAATCATAACTCCAAAACCAAATATGAAATTTGTCTTTAAAAGCCTTTAATATTGAATTTATTTAAGTTTTACCAAAATCAGGTATTTTGGAAAGAATCACAAATACAAATATTAGATTTTACTGGCCTCATATTGGTCACACTCAAAATGACAGTTTTTGAAACATAACTCCAAAAATACACATGCAAAATGTCTAATAATGCCCGAAGAAATGCATCTTTGAGAGTATTCCTGAAAAAAAAACATTTGGTAAGGTTTGCAAAAACAACATTTGATTTGTTACTCAATTTGACAGTAATGTACTTAGAATCCTGAGATAATGCGAAAAAAGCAATAAAAATGTATTCCAACATAATTCCTAATCCAAACGTGCAAAATGTCTAAAAATGCCTGTGATATTGAATACTTTTGAGTTTTACTAGATACAGATGATTTTCTATGGTTTGCAAATTAAAAAATGAGGTTTTACTCAATATGACTGTATACTGTAACACTCAATATGACAGTTATTTAAACATAACTCCTACACCACACATGAAAAATGGCTAATAATGCCTGAAATAATGCATCTTTGGGAGTTTTACTCGAGACATATGCTTTTTTAAATATTGCAAGTGCAAAAAGTAGTTTTTTACTCAATATGACTATAATAGTCTTACAATCCTGAGATAATGCGAAAAAAGCAATAAAAATGTATTCAAACATAACTTCTAAACAACACATGCAAAATGGCTAATAATAGCTAGAGATATGTTTTTTTGTTAGTTGTACTAGAAAAATGATCTTTTGTAAGGTTTGCAAAGACACAAGTTAGTTTTTCATTCAATATAACAGTGTAACTGTCATAATAAATATGAAAGGTTTATAATCATAACTCCAAAACCAAATACGAAATTTGTCTTAAAACGCCTTTAATATTGAATTTATGTAAGTTTTACCAAAATCAGGTATTTTGGAAAGAATCACAAATACAAATATTAGATTTTACTGGCCTCATATTGGTCACACTCAAAATGACAGTTTTTGAAACATAACTCCAAAAATACACATGCAAAATGTCTAATAATGCCCGAAGAAATGCATCTTTGAGAGTTTTCCTGAAAAAAAAAACATTTGGTAAGGTTTGCAAAAACAAAATTTGATTTGTTACTCAATTTGACAGTAATGTACTTAGAATCCTGAGATAATGCGGAAAAAAAAATAGAAATGTATTCCAACATAATTCCTAATCCAAACGTGCAAAATGTCTAAAAATGCCTGTGATATTGAATATTTTTGAGTTTTACTAGATACAGATGATTTTCTATGGTTTGTAAATACAAAAATGAGGTTTTACTCAATATGACTGTATACTCTAAAACTCAATATGACAGTTATTTAAACATAACTCCTACACCACACATGAAAAATGGCTAATAATGCCTGAAAAAATGCATCTTTGGGAGTTTTACTCGAAACATATGCTTTTTTAAATCTTGCAAATGCAAAAAGTAGTTTTTTACTCAATATGACTATAATAGTCTTACAATCCTGAGATAATGCGAAAAAAGCAATAGAAATGTATTCAAACATAACTTCTAAACAACACATGCAAAATGGCTAATAATAGCTAGTGATATGTTTTTTTGTTAGTTGTACTAGAAAAATGATCTTTTGTAAGGTTTGCAAAGACACAAGTTAGTTTTTTTATTCAATATAACAGTGTAACTGTCATACTAAATATGAAAGGTTTATAATCATAACTCCAAAACCAAATATGAAATTTGTCTTAAAAAGTCTTTCATATTGAATTTGTGTAAGTTTTAGCAGAATCGGGTATTTTGGAAAGAATCACAAATACAAATATTAGATTTTACTGGCCTCATATTGGTCACACTCAAAATGACAGTTTTTGAAGCATAACTCCAAAAATACACATGCAAAATGTCTAATAATGCCTGAAAAAATGCATCTTCGAGAGTTTTCCTGAAAAAAAAACATTTGGTAAGGTTTGCAAAAACAAAATTTGATTTGTTACTCAATTTGACAGTAATGCACTTAGAATCCTGAGATAAAGCGAAAAAAGCAATAAAAATGTAGTCCAACATAATTCCTAATGCAAACGTGCAAAATGTCTAAAAATGCCTGTGATATTGAATACATGTGAGTTTTACTAGATGCAGTTGTTTTTCTATGGTTTGCAAATACAAAAATGAGGTTTTACTCAATATGACTGTATACTGTAACACTCAATATGACAGTTATTTAAACATAACTCCTGCACCACACATGAAAAATGGCTAATAATACCTGAAAAAATGCATCTTTGGGAGTTTTACTCGAAACATATGCTTTTTTAAATCTTGCAAATGCAAAAAGTAGTTTTTTACTCAATGTGACTATAATAGTCTTACAATCCTGAGATAATGCGAAAAAAGCATTACAAATGTATTCAAACATAACTTCTAAACAACACATGCAAAATGGCTAATAATGCCTAGAGATATGTTTGTTGGTTAGTTGGACTAGAAAAATGATATTTTGTAAGGTTTGCAAAGACACAAGTTAGTTTTTTTATTCAATATAACAGTGTAACTGTCATACTAAATATGAAAGGTTTATAATCATAACTCCAAAACCAAATATGAAATTTGTCTTTAAAAGCCTTTAATATTGAATTTATTTAAATTTTACCAAAATCAGGTATTTTGGAAAGAATCACAAATACAAATATTAGATTTTACTGGCCTCATATTGGTCACACTCAAAATGACAGTTTTTGAAACATAACTCCAAAAATACACATGCAAAATGTCTAATAATGCCCGAAGAAATGCATCTTTGAGAGTATTCCTGAAAAAAAAACATTTGGTAAGGTTTGCAAAAACAACATTTGATTTGTTACTCAATTTGACAGTAATGGACTTAGAATCCTGAGATAATGCGAAAAAAGCAATAAAAATGTATTCCAACATAATTCCTAATCCAAACGTGCAAAATGTCTAAAAATGCCTGTGATATTGAATACGTTTGAGTTTTACTAGATACAGATTATTTTCTATGGTTTGCAAATTAAAAAATGAGGTTTTACTCAATATGACTGTATACTCTAACACTCAATATGACAGTTATTTAAACCTAACTCCTACACCACCCATGAAAAATGGCTAATAATGCCTGAAATAATGCATCTTTGGGAGTTTTACTCGAAACATATGCTTTTTTAAATATTGCAAGTGCAAAAAGTAGTTTTTTACTCAATATGACTATAATAGTCTTACAATCCTGAGATAATGCGAAAAAAGCAATAAAAATATATTCAAACATAACTTCTAAACAACACATGCTAAATGGCTAATAATAGCTAGAGATATATTTTTTGTTAGTTGTACTAGAAAAATGATCTTTTGTAAGGTTTGCAAAGACACAAGTTAGTTTTTTTATTCAATATAACAGTGTAACTGCCATAATAAATATGAAAGGTTTATAATAATAACTCCAAAACCAAATATGAAATTTGTCTTAAAACGCCTTTAATATTGAATTTATGTAAGTTTTACCAAAATCAGGTATTTTGGAAAGAATCACAAATACAAATATTGGTCACACTCAAAATGACAGTTTTTGAAACATAACTCCAAAAATACACATGCAAAATGTCTAATAATGCCTGATAAAATGCATCTTCGAGAGTTTTCCTGAAAAAAAACATTTGGTAAGGTTTGCAAAAACCAAATTTGATTTGTTACTCAATTTGACAGTAATGTACTTAGAATCCTGAGATAATGCGAAAAAAGCAATAAAAATGTATTCCAACATAATTCCTAGTCCAAACGTGCAAAATGTCTAAAAATGCCTGTGATATTGAATACATGTGAGTTTTACTAGATGTAGTTGTTTTTCTATGGTTTGCAAATACAAAAATGAGGTTTTACTCAATATGACTGTATACTGTAACACTCAATATGACAGTTATTTAAACATAACTCCTACACCACACATGAAAAATGGCTGATAATGCCTGAAATAATGCATCTTTGGGAGTTTTACTCGAAACATATGCTTTTTTAAATCTTGCAAATGCAAAAAGTAGTTTTTTACTCAATATGACTATAATAGTCTTAGAATCCTGAGATAATGCGAAAAAAGCAATACAAATTTATTCAAACATAACTTCTAAACAACACTTGCAAAATGGCTAATAATAGCTAGAGATATGTTTTTTTGTTAGTTGTACTAGAAAAATGATCTTTTGTAAGGTTTGCAAAGACACAAGTTAGTTTTTTTATTCAATATAACAGTGTAACTGTCATACTAAATATGAAAGGTTTATAATCGATAACTCCAAAACCAAATATGAAATGTGTCTTAAAAGCCTTTAATATTGAATTTATGTAAGTTTTAGCAAAATCAGGTATTTTGGAAAGAATCAAAAATACAAATATTAGATTTTACTGGCCTCATATTGGTCACACTCAAAATGACAGTTTTTGAAACATAACTCCAAAAATACACATGCAAAATGTCTAATAATGCCCGAAGAAATGCATCTTTGAGAGTTTTCCTGAAAAAAAAAACATTTGGTAAGGTTTGCAAAAACAAAATTTGATTTGTTACTCAATTTGACAGTAATGTACTTAGAATCCTGAGATAATGCGAAAAAAGCAATAAAAATGTATTCCAACATAATTCCTAATCCAAACGTGCAAAATCGTCTAAAAATGCCTGTGATATTGAATATTTTTGAGTTTTACTAGATACAGATGATTTTCTATGGTTTGTAAATACAAAAATGAGGTTTTACTCAATATGACTGTATACTGTAACACTCAATATGACAGTTATTTAAACATAACTCCTACACCACACATGAAAAATGGCTAATAATGCCTGAAAAAATGCATCTTTGGGAGTTTTACTCGAAACATATGTTTTTTTTAAATCTTGCAAATGCAAAAAGTAGTTTTTTACTCAATATGACTATAATAGTCTTACAATCCTGAGATAATGCGAAAAAAGCAATAAAAATGTATTCAAACATAACTTCTAAACAACACATGCAAAATGGCTAATAATAGCTAGAGATATGTTTTTTTGTTAGTTGTACTAGAAAAATGATCTTTTGTAAGGTTTGCAAAGACACAAGTTAGTTTTTTTATTCAATATAACAGTGTAACTGTCATACTAAATATGAAATGTTTATAATCATAACTCCAAAACCAAATATGAAATTTGTCTTAAAAAGTCTTTAATATTGAATTTGTGTAAGTTTTAGCAGAATCATGTATTTTGGAAAGAATCACAAATACAAATATTAGATTTTACTGGCCTCATATTGGTCACACTCAAAATGACAGTTTTTGAAGCATAACTCCAAAAATACACATGCAAAATGTCTAATAATGCCTGAAAAAATGCATCTTCGAGAGTTTTCCTGAAAAAAAACATTTGGTAAGGTTTGCAAAAACAAAATTTGATTTGTTACTCAATTTGACAGTAATGCACTTAGAACCCTGAGATAAAGCGAAAAAAGCAATAAAAATGTAGTCCAACATAATTCCTAATGCAAACGTGCAAAATGTCTAAAAATGCCTGTGATATTGAATACATGTGAGTTTTACTAGATGCAGTTGTTTTTCTATGGTTTGCAAATACAAAAATGAGGTTTTACTCAAAATGACTGTATACTGTAACACTCAATATGACAGTTATTTAAACATAACTCCTACACCACACATGAAAAATGGCTGATAATGCCTGAAATAATGCATCTTTGGGAGTTTTACTCGAAACATATGCTTTTTTAAATCTTGCAAATGCCAAAAGTAGTTTTTTACTCAATATGACTATAATAGTCTTAGAATCCTGAGATAATGCGAAAAAAGCAATACAAATTTATTCAAACATAACTTCTAAACAACACTTGCAAAATGGCTAATAATAGCCAGAGATATGTTTTTTGGTTAGTTGTACTAGAAAAAGTATCTTTTGTAAGGTTTGCAAAGACACAAGTTAGTTTTTTTATTCAATATAACAGTGTAACTGTCATACTAAATATGAAAGGTTTATAATCATAACTCCAAAACCAAATATGAAATGTGTCTTAAAAAGCCTTTAATATTGAATTTATGTAAGTTTTAGCAAAATCAGGTATTTTGGAAAGAATCACAAATACAAATATAAGATTTTACTGGCCTCATATTGGTCACACTCAAAATGACAGTTTTTGAAACATAACTCCAAAAATACACATGCAAAATGTCTAATAATGCCCGAAGAAATGCATCTTTGAGAGTTTTCCTGAAAAAAAAAACATTTGGTAAGGTTTGCAAAAACAAAATTTGATTTGTTACTCAATTTGACAGTAATGTACTTAGAATCCTGAGATAATGCGAAAAAAGCAATAAAAATGTATTCCAACATAATTCCTAATCCAAACGTGCAAAATGTCTAAAAATGCCTGTGATATATAATATTTTTGAGTTTTACTAGATACAGATGATTTTCTATGGTTTCCAAACGTGCAAAATGTCTAAAAATGCCTGTGATATTGAATATTTTGAGTTTTACTAGATACAGATGATTTTCTATGGTTTGTAAATACAAAAATGAGGTTTTACTCAATATGACTGTATACTGTAACACTCAATATGACAGTTATTTAAACATAACTCCTACACCACACATGAAAAATGGCTAATAATGCCTGAAAAAATGCATCTTTGGGAGTTTTACTCGAAACATATGCTTTTTTAAATCTTGCAAATGCAAAAAGTAGTTTTTTACTCAATATGACTATAATAGTCTTACAATCCTGAGATAATGCGAAAAAAGCAATAAAAATGTATTCAAACATAACTTCTAAACAACACATGCAAAATGGCTAATAATGCCTAGAGATATGTTTGTTGGTTAGTTGTACTAGAAAAATGATATTTTGTAAGGTTTGCAAAGACACAAGTTAGTTTTTTTATTCAATATAACAGTGTAACTGTCATACTAAATATGAAAGGTTTATAATCATAACTCCAAAACCAAATATGAAAGTTGTCTTTAAAAGCCTTTAATATTGAATTTATGTAAGTTTTAGCAAAATCAGGTATTTTGGAAAGAATCACAAATACAAATATTAGATTTTACTGGCCTCATATTGGTCACACTCAAAATGACAGTTTTTGAAACATAACTCCAAAAATACACATGCAAAATGTCTAATAATGCCCGAAGAAATGCATCTTTGAGAGTTTTCCTGAAAAAAAAAACATTTGGTAAGGTTTGCAAAAACAAAATTTGATTTGTTACTCAATTTGACAGTAATGTACTTAGAATCCTGAGATAATGCGAAAAAAGCAATAAAAATGTATTCCAACATAATTCCTAATCCAAACGTGCAAAATGTCTAAAAATGCCTGTGATATTGAATACTTTTGAGTTTTACTAGATACAGATGATTTTCTATGGTTTGCAAATAAAAAAATGAGGTTTTACTCAATATGACTGTATACTGTAACACTCAATATGACAGTTATTTAAACATAACTCCTACACCACACATGAAAAATGGCTAATAATGCCAGAAATAATGCATCTTTGGGAGTTTTACTCGAAACATATGCTTTTTTAAATCTTGCAAATGCAAAAAGTAGTTTTTTACTCAATAAGACTATAATAGTCTTACAATCCTGAGATAATGCGAAAAAAGCAATACAAATGTATTCAAACATAACTTCTAAACAACACATGCAAAATGGCTAATAATAGCTAGAGATATGTTTTTTTGTTAGTTGTACTAGAAAAATGATCTTTTGTAAGGTTTGCAAAGACACAAGTTAGTTTTTTTATTCAATATAACAGTGTAACTCTCATACTAAATATGAAAGGTTTATAATCATAACTCCAAAACCAAATATGAAATGTGTCTTAAAAAGCCGTTAATATTGAATTTATGTAAGTTTTAGCAGAATCAGGTATTTTGGAAAGAATCACAAATACAAATATTAGATTTTACTGGCCTCATATTGGTCACACTCAAAATGACAGTTTTTGAAACATAACTCCAAAAATACACATGCAAAATGTCTAATAATGCCTGAAGAAATGCATCTTCGAGAGTTTTCCTGAAAAAAAAACCATTTGGTAAGGTTTGCAAAAACAAAATTTGATTTGTTACTCAATTTGACAGTAATGTACTTAGAATCCTGAGTAAATGCGAAAAAAGCAATACAAATGTATTCCAACATAATTCCTAATCCAAACGTGCAAATTGTCTAAAAATGCCTGTGATATTGAATACATGTGAGTTTTACTAGATGCAGTTGTTTTTCTATGGTTTGCAAATACAAAAAGGAGGTTTTACTCAATATGACTGTATACTGTAACACTCAATATGACAGTTATTTAAACATAACTCCTACACCACACATGAAAAATGGCTAATAATGCCTGAAAAAATGCATCTTTGGGAGTTTTACTCGAAACATATGCTTTTTTAAATCTTGCAAATGCAAAAAGTAGTTTTTTACTCAATGTGACTATAATAGTCTTACAATCCTGAGATAATGCGAAAAAAGCATTACAAATGTATTCAAACATAACTTCTAAACAACACATGCAAAATGGCTAATAATGCCTAGAGATATGTTTGTTGGTTAGTTGTACTAGAAAAATGATATTTTGTAAGGTTTGCAAAGACACAAGTTAGTTTTTTTATTCAATATAATAGTGTAACTGTCATACTAAATATGAAAGGTTTATAATCATAACTCCAAAACCAAATATGAAATTTGTCTTAAAAAGCCTTTAATATTGAATTTGTGTAAGTTTTAGCAAAATCAGGTATTTTGGAAAGAATCACAAATACAAATATTAGATTTTACAGGCCTCATATTGGTCACACTCAAGATGACAGTTTTTGAAGCATAACTCCAAAAATACACATGCAAAATGTCTAATAATGCCTGAAAAAATGCATCTTCGAGAGTTTTCCTGAAAAAAAACATTTGGTAAGGTTTGCAAAAACAAAATTTGATTTGTTACTCAATTTGACAGTAATGCACTTAGAATCCTGAGATAAAGCGAAAAAAGCAATAAAAATGTAGTCCAACATAATTCCTAATGCAAACGTGCAAAATGTCTAAAAATGCCTGTGATATTGAATACATGTGAGTTTTACTAGATGCAGTTGTTTTTCTATGGTTTGCAAATACAAAAATGAGGTTTCACTCAATATGACTGTATACTGTAACACTCAATATGACAGTTATTTAAACATAACTCCTGCACCACACATGAAAAATGGCTAATAATGCCTGAAAAAATGCATCTTTGGGAGATTTACTCGAAACATATGCTTTTTTAAATCTTGCAAATGCAAAAAGTAGTTTTTTACTCAATGTGACTATAATAGTCTTACAATCCTGAGATAATGCGAAAAAAGCATTACAAATGTATTCAAACATAACTTCTAAACAACACATGCAAAATGGCTAATAATGCCTAGAGATATGTTTGTTGGTTAGTTGTACTAGAAAAATGATATTTTGTAAGGTTTGCAAAGACACAAGTTAGTTTTTTTATTCAATATAACAGTGTAACTGTCATACTAAATATGAAAGGTTTATAATCATAACTCCAAAACCAAATATGAAATTAGTCTTTAAAAGCCTTTAATATTGAATTTATGTAAGTTTTAGCAGAATCAGGTATTTTGGAAAGAATCACAAATACAAATATTAGATTTTACTGGCCTCATATTGGTCACACTCAAAATGACAGTTTTTGAAACATACCTCCAAAAATACACATGCAAAATGTCTAATAATGCCCGAAGAAATGCATCTTTGAGAGTATTCCTGAAAAAAAAAACATTTGGTAAGGTTTGCAAAAACAACATTTGATTTGTTACTCAATTTGACAGTAATGTACTTAGAATCCTGAGATAATGCGAAAAAAGCAATAAAAATGTATTCCAACATAATTCCTAATCCAAACGTGCAAAATGTCTAAAAATGCCTGTGATATTGAATACTTTTGAGTTTTACTAGATACAGATGATTTTCTATGGTTTGCAAATTAAAAAATGAGGTTTTACTCAATATGACTGTATACTCTAACACTCAATATGACAGTTATTTAAACCTAACTCCTACACCACCCATGAAAAATGGCTAATAATGCCTGAAATAATGCATCTTTGGGAGTTTTACTCGAAACATATGCTTTTTTAAATCTTGCAAGTGCAAAAAGTAGTTTTTTACTCAATATGACTATAATAGTCTTACAATCCTGAGATAATGCGAAAAAAGCAATAAAAATGTATTCAAACATAACTTCTAAACAACACATGCAAAATGGCTAATAATAGCTAGAGATATATTTTTTTGTTAGTTGTACTAGAAAAATGATCTTTTATAAGGTTTGCAAAGACACAAGTTAGTTTTTTTATTCAATATAACAGTGTAACTGTCATAATAAATATGAAAGGTTTATAATCATAACTCCAAAACCAAATATGAAATTTGTCTTAAAACGCCTTTTATTTTGAATTGATGTAAGTTTTACCAAAATCAGGTATTTTGGAAAGAATCACAAATACAAATATTAGATTTTACTGGCCTCATATTGGTCACACTCAAAATGACAGTTTTTGAAACATAACTCCAAAAATACACATGCAAAATGTCTAATAATGCCCGAAGAAATGCATCTTTGAGAGTTTTCCTGGAAAAAAAAATATTTGGTAAGGTTTGCAAAAACAAAATTTGATTTGTTACTCAATTTGACAGTAATGTACTTAGAATCCTGAGATAATGCGAAAAAAGCAATAGAAATGTATTCCAACATAATTCCTAATCCAAACGTGCAAAATGTCTAAAAATGCCTGTGATATTGAATATTTTTGAGTTTTACTAGATACAGATGATTTTCTATGGTTTGTAAATACAAAAATGAGGTTTTACTCAATATGACTGTATACTCTAACACTCAATATGACAGTTATTTAAACATAACTCCTACACCACAGATGAAAAATGGCTAATAATGCCTGAAATAATGCATCTTTGGGAGTTTTACTCGAAACTAATGCTTTTTTAAATCTTGCAAGTGCAAAAAGTAGTTTTTTACTCAATATGACTATAATAGTCTTACAATCCTGAGATAATGCGAAAAAAGCAATAAAAATGTATTCAAACATAACTTCTAAACAACACATGCAAAATGGCTAATAATAGCTGGAGATATATTTTTTTGTTAGTTGTACTAGAAAAATGATCTTTTGTAAGGTTTGCAAAGACACAAGTTAGTTTTTTTATTCAATATAACAGTGTAACTGTCATAATAAATATGAAAGGTTTATAATCATAACTCCAAAACCAAATATGAAATTTGTCTTAAAACGCCTTTAATATTGAATTTATGTAAGTTTTACCAAAATCAGGTATTTTGGAAGGAATCACAAATACAAATATTAGATTTTACTGGCCTCATATTGGTCACACTCAAAATGACAGTTTTTGAAACATAACTCCAAAAATACACATGCAAAATGTCTAATAATGCCCGAAGAAATGCATCTTTGAGAGTTTTCCTGAAAAAAAAAAACATTTGGTAAGGTTTGCAAAAACAAAATTTGATTTGTTACTCAATTTGACAGTAATGTACTTAGAATCCTGAGATAATGCGAAAAAAGCAATAAAAATGTATTCCAACATAATTCCTAATCCAAACGTGCAAAATGTCTAAAAATGCCTGTGATATTGAATACATGTGAGTTTTACTAGATGCAGTTGTTTTTCTATGGTTTGCAAATACAAAAATGAGGTTTTACTCAATATGACTGTATACTGTAACACTCAATATGACAGTTATTTAAACATAACTCCTACACCACACATGAAAAATGGCTGATAATGCCTGAAATAATGCATCTTTGGGAGTTTTACTCGAAACATATGCTTTTTTAAATCTTGCAAATGCAAAAAGTAGTTTTTTACTCAATATGACTATAATAGTCTTAGAATCCCGAGATAATGCGAAAAAAGCAATACAAATTTATTCAAACATAACTTCTAAACAACACTTGCAAAATGGCTAATAATAGCTAGAGATATGTTTTTTTGTTAGTTGTACTAGAAAAATGTTCTTTTGTAAGGTTTGCAAAGACACAAGTTAGTTTTTTTTATTCAATATAACAGTGTAACTGTCATACTAAATATGAAAGGTTTATAATCATAACTCCAAAATCAAATATGAAATGTGTCTTAAAAAGCCTTTAATATTGAATTTATGTAAGTTTTAGCAAAATCAGGTATTTTGGAAAGAATCACAAATACAAATATTAGATTTTACTGGCCTCATATTGGTCACACACAAAATGACAGTTTTTGAAACATAACTCCAAAAATACACATGCAAAATGTCTAATAATGCCCAAAGAAATGCATCTTTGAGAGTTTTCCTGAAAAAAAAAACATTTGGTAAGGTTTGCAAAAACAAAATTTGATTTGTTACTCAATTTGACAGTAATGTACTTAGAATCCTGAGATAATGCGAAAAAAGCAATAAAAATGTATTCCAACATAATTCCTAATCCAAACGTGCAAAATGTCTAAAAATGCCTGTGATATTGAATATTTTTGAGTTTTACTAGATACAGATGATTTTCTATGGTTTCCAAACGTGCAAAATGTCTAAAAATGCCTGTGATATTGAATATTTTTGAGTTTTACTAGATACAGATGATTTTCTATGGTTTGTAAATACAAAAATTAGGTTTTACTCAATATGACTGTATACTGTAACACTCAATATGACAGTTATTTAAACATAACTCCTACACCACACATGAAAAATGGCTAATAATGCCTGAAAAAATGCATCTTTGGGAGTTTTACTCGAAACATATGCTTTTTTAAATCTTGCAAATGCAAAAAGTAGTTTTTTACTCAATAGGACTATAATAGTCTTACAATCCTGAGATAATGCGAAAAAAGCAATGAAAATGTATTCAAACATAACTTCTAAACAACACATGCAAAATGGCTAATAATAGCTAGAGATATGTTTTTTTGTTAGTTGTACTAGAAAAATGATCTTTTGTAAGGTTTGCAAATACACAAGTTAGTTTTTTTATTCAATATAACAGTGTAACTGTCATACTAAATATGAAAGGTTTATAATCATAACTCCAAAACCAAATATGAAATTTGTCTTAAAAAGCCTTTGATATTGAATTTGTGTAAGTTTTAGCAGAATCAGGTATTTTGGAAAGAATCACAAATACAAATATTAGATTTTACTGGCCTCATATTGGTCACACTCAAAATGACAGTTTTTGAAGCATAACTCCAAAAATACACATGCAAAATGTCTAATAATGCCTGAAAAAATGCATCTTCGAGAGTTTTCCTGAAAAAAAACATTTGGTAAGGTTTGCAAAAACAAAATTTGATTTGTTACTCAATTTGAGAGTAATGCACTTAGAATCCTGAGATAATGCGAAAAAAGCAATAAAAATGTAGTCCAACATAATTCCTAATGCAAACGTGCAAAATGTCTAAAAATGCCTGTGATATTGAATACATGTGAGTTTTACTAGATGCAGTTGTTTTTCTATGGTTTGCAAATACAAAAATGAGGTTTTACTCAATATGACTATATACTGTAACACTCAATATGACAGTTATTTAAACATAACTCCTGCACCACACATGAAAAATGGCTAATAATGCCTGAAAAAATGCATCTTTGGGAGTTTTACTCGAAACATATGCTTTTTTTTAAATCTTGCAAATGCAAAAAGTAGTTTTTTACTCAATGTGACAATAATAGTCTTACAATCCTGAGATAATGCGAAAAAAGCATTACAAATGTATTCAAACATAACTTCTAAACAACACATGCAAAATGGCTAATAATGCCTAGAGATATGTTTGTTGGTTAGTTGTACTAGAAAAATGATCTTTTGTAAGGTTTGCAAAGACACAAGTTAGTTTTTTTATTCAACATAACAGTGTAACTGTCATACTAAATATGAAAGGTTTATAATCATAACTCCAAAACCAAATATGAAATTCGTCTTTAAAAGCCTTTAATATTGAATTTATGTAAGTTTTAGCAGAATCAGGTATTTTGGAAAGAATCACAAATACAAATATTAGATTTTACTGGCCTCATATTGGTCACACTCAAAATGACAGTTTTTGAAACATAACTCCAAAAATACACATGCAAAATGTCTAATAATGCCCGAAGAAATGCATCTTTGAGAGTATTCCTGAAAAAAAACCATTTGGTAAGGTTTGCAAAAACAACACTTGATTTGTTACTCAATTTGACAGTAATGTACTTAGAATCCTGAGATAATGCGAAAAAAGCAATAAAAATGTATTCCAACATAATTCCTAATCCAAACGTGCAAAATGTCTAAAAATGCCTGTGATATTGAATACATGTGAGTTTTACTAGATGCAGTTGTTTTTCTATGGTTTGCAAATACAAAAATGAGGTTTTACTCAATATGACTGTATACTCTAACACTCAATATGACAGTTATTTAAACATAACTCCTACACCACAGATGAAAAATGGCTAATAATGCGTGAAATAATGCATCTTTGGGAGTTTTACTCGAAACATATGCTTTTTTAAATCTTGCAAGTGCAAAAAGTAGTTTTTTTACTCAATATGACTATAATAGTCTTACAATGCTGAGATAATGCGAAAAAAGCAATAAAAATGTATTCAAACATAACTTCTAAACAACACATGCAAAATGGCTAATAATAGCTAGAGATATATTTTTTTGTTAGTTGTACTAGAAAAATGATCTTTTGTAAGGTTTGCAAAGACACAAGTTAGTTTTTTTATTCAATATAACAGTGTAACTGTCATAATAAATATGAAAGGTTTATAATCATAACTCCAAAACCAAATATGAAATGTGTCTTAAAACGCCTATAATATTGAATTTATGTAAGTTTTAGCAAAATCAGGTATTTTGGAAAGAATCACAAATACAAATATTAGATTTTACTGGCCTCATATTGGTCACACTCAAAATGACAGTTTTTGAAACATAACTCCAAAAATACACATGCAAAATGTCTAATAATGCCTGATAAAATGCATCTTCGAGAGTTTTCCTGAAAAAAAACATTTGGTAAGGTTTGCAAAAACCAAATTTGATTTGTTACTCAATTTGACAGTAATGTACTTAGAATCCTGAGATAATGCGAAAGAAGCAATAAAAATGTATTCCAACATAATTCCTAATCCAAACGTGCAAAATGTCTAAAAATGCCTGTGATATTGAATACTTTTGAGTTTTACTAGATACAGATGATTTTCTATGGTTTGCAAATTAAAAAATGAGGTTTTACTCAATATGACTGTATACTCTAACACTCAATATGACAGTTATTTAAACCTAACTCCTACACCACCCATGAAAAATGGCTAATAATGCCTGAAATAATGCATCTTTGGGAGTTTTACTCGAAACATATGCTTTTTTAAATCTTGCAAGTGCAAAAAGTAGTTTTTTACTCAATATGACTATAATAGTCTTACAATCCTGAGATAATGCGAAAAAAGCAATAAAAATGTATTCAAACATAACTTCTAAACAACACATGCAAAATGGCTAATAATAGCTAGAGATATATTTTTTTGTTAGTTGTACTAGAAAAATGATCTTTTATAAGGTTTGCAAAGACACAAGTTAGTTTTTTTATTCAATATAACAGTGTAACTGTCATAATAAATATGAAAGGTTTATAATCATAACTCCAAAACCAAATATGAAATTTGTCTTAAAACGCCTTTAATATTGAATTTATGTAAGTTTTACCAAAATCAGGTATTTTGGAAAGAATCACAAATACAAATACTAGATTTTACTGGCCTCATATTGGTCACACTCAAAATGACAGTTTTTGAAACATAACTCCAAAAATACACATGCAAAATGTCTAATAATGCCCGAAGAAATGCATCTTTGAGAGTTTTCCTGAAAAAAAAAATATTTGGTAAGGTTTGCAAAAACAAAATTTGATTTGTTACTCAATTTGACAGTAATGTACTTAGAATCCTGAGATAATGCGAAAAAAGCAATAGAAATGTATTCCAACATAATTCCTAATCCAAACGTGCAAAATGTCTAAAAATGCCTGTGATATTGAATATTTTTGAGTTTTACTAGATACAGATGATTTTCTATGGTTTGTAAATACAAAAATGAGGTTTTACTCAATATGACTGTATACTCTAACACTCAATATGACAGTTATTTAAACATAACTCCTACACCACAGATGAAAAATGGCTAATAATGCCTGAAATAATGCATCTTTGGGAGTTTTACTCGAAACTAATGCTTTTTTAAATCTTGCAAGTGCAAAAAGTAGTTTTTTACTCAATATGACTATAATAGTCTTACAATCCTGAGATAATGCGAAAAAAGCAATAAAAATGTATTCAAACATAACTTCTAAACAACACATGCAAAATGGCTAATAATAGCTGGAGATATATTTTTTTGTTAGTTGTACTAGAAAAATGATCTTTTGTAAGGTTTGCAAAGACACAAGTTAGTTTTTTTATTCAATATAACAGTGTAACTGTCATAATAAATATGAAAGGTTTATAATCATAACTCCAAAACCAAATATGAAATTAGTCTTAAAACGCCTTTAATATTGAATTTATGTAAGTTTTACCAAAATCAGGTATTTTGGAAAGAATCACAAATACAAATATTAGATTTTACTGGCCTCATATTGGTCACACTCAAAATGACAGTTTTTGAAACATAACTCCAAAAATACACATGCAAAATGTCTAATAATGCCCGAAGAAATGCATCTTTGAGAGTTTTCCTGAAAAAAAAAACATTTGGTAAGGTTTGCAAAAACAAAATTTGATTTGTTACTCAATTTGACAGTAATGTACTTAGAATCCTGAGATAATGCGAAAAAAGCAATAAAAATGTATTCCAACATAATTCCTAATCCAAACGTGCAAAATGTCTAAAAATGCCTGTGATATTGAATACATGTGAGTTTTACTAGATGCAGTTGTTTTTCTATGGTTTGCAAATACAAAAATGAGGTTTTACTCAATATGACTGTATACTGTAACACTCAATATGACAGTTATTTAAACATAACTCCTACACCACACATGAAAAATGGCTGATAATGCCTGAAATAATGCATCTTTGGGAGTTTTACTCGAAACATATGCTTTTTTAAATCTTGCAAATGCAAAAAGTAGTTTTTTACTCAATATGACTATAATAGTCTTAGAATCCCGAGATAATGCGAAAAAAGCAATACAAATTTATTCAAACATAACTTCTAAACAACACTTGCAAAATGGCTAATAATAGCTAGAGATATTTTTTTTGTTAGTTGTACTAGAAAAATGTTCTTTTGTAAGGTTTGCAAAGACACAAGTTAGTTTTTTTATTCAATATAACAGTGTAACTGTCATACTAAATATGAAAGGTTTATAATCATAACTCCAAAATCAAATATGAAATGTGTCTTAAAAAGCCTTTAATATTGAATTTATGTAAGTTTTAGCAAAATCAGGTATTTTGGAAAGAATCACAAATACAAATATTAGATTTTACTGGCCTCATATTGGTCACACTCAAAATGACAGTTTTTGAAACATAACTCCAAAAATACACATGCAAAATGTCTAATAATGCCCAAAGAAATGCATCTTTGAGAGTTTTCCTGAAAAAAAAAACATTTGGTAAGGTTTGCAAAAACAAAATTTGATTTGTTACTCAATTTGACAGTAATGTACTTAGAATCCTGAGATAATGCGAAAAAAGCAATAAAAATGTATTCCAACATAATTCCTTATCCAAACGTGCAAAATGTCTAAAAATGCCTGTGATATTGAATATTTTTGAGTTTTACTAGATACAGATGATTTTCTATGGTTTCCAAACGTGCAAAATGTCTAAAAATGCCTGTGATATTGAATATTTTTGAGTTTTACTAGATACAGATGATTTTCTATGGTTTGTAAATACAAAAATTAGGTTTTACTCAATATGACTGTATACTGTAACACTCAATATGACAGTTATTTAAACATAACTCCTACACCACACATGAAAAATGGCTAATAATGCCTGAAAAAATGCATCTTTGGGAGTTTTACTCGAAACATATGCTTTTTTAAATCTTGCAAATGCAAAAAGTAGTTTTTTACTCAATAGGACTATAATAGTCTTACAATCCTGAGATAATGCGAAAAAAGCAATGAAAATGTATTCAAACATAACTTCTAAACAACACATGCAAAATGGCTAATAATAGCTAGAGATATGTTTTTTTGTTAGTTGTACTAGAAAAATGATCTTTTGTAAGGTTTGCAAATACACAAGTTAGTTTTTTTATTCAATATAACAGTGTAACTGTCATACTAAATATGAAAGGTTTATAATCATAACTCCAAAACCAAATATGAAATTTGTCTTAAAAAGCCTTTAATATTGAATTTGTGTAAGTTTTAGCAGAATCAGGTATTTTGGAAAGAATCACAAATACAAATATTAGATTTTACTGGCCTCATATTGGTCACACTCAAAATGACAGTTTTTGAAGCATAACTCCAAAAATACACATGCAAAATGTCTAATAATGCCTGAAAAAATGCATCTTCGAGAGTTTTCCTGAAAAAAAACATTTGGTAAGGTTTGCAAAAACAAAATTTGATTTGTTACTCAATTTGAGAGTAATGCACTTAGAATCCTGAGATAATGCGAAAAAAGCAATAAAAATGTAGTCCAACATAATTCCTAATGCAAACGTGCAAAATGTCTAAAAATGCCTGTGATATTGAATACATGTGAGTTTTACTAGATGCAGTTGTTTTTCTATGGTTTGCAAATACAAAAATGAGGTTTTACTCAATATGACTATATACTGTAACACTCAATATGACAGTTATTTAAACATAACTCCTGCACCACACATGAAAAATGGCTAATAATGCCTGAAAAAATGCATCTTTGGGAGTTTTACTCGAAACATATGCTTTTTTTAAATCTTGCAAATGCAAAAAGTAGTTTTTTACTCAATGTGACAATAATAGTCTTACAATCCTGAGATAATGCGAAAAAAGCATTACAAATGTATTCAAACATAACTTCTAAACAACACATGCAAAATGGCTAATAATGCCTAGAGATATGTTTGTTGGTTAGTTGTACTAGAAAAATGATCTTTTGTAAGGTTTGCAAAGACACAAGTTAGTTTTTTTATTCAACATAACAGTGTAACTGTCATACTAAATATGAAAGGTTTATAATCATAACTCCAAAACCAAATATGAAATTCGTCTTTAAAAGCCTTTAATATTGAATTTATGTAAGTTTTAGCAGAATCAGGTATTTTGGAAAGAATCACAAATACAAATATTAGATTTTACTGGCCTCATATTGGTCACACTCAAAATGACAGTTTTTGAAACATAACTCCAAAAATACACATGCAAAATGTCTAATAATGCCCGAAGAAATGCATCTTTGAGAGTATTCCTGAAAAAAAACCATTTGGTAAGGTTTGCAAAAACAACACTTGATTTGTTACTCAATTTGACAGTAATGTACTTAGAATCCTGAGATAATGCGAAAAAAGCAATAAAAATGTATTCCAACATAATTCCTAATCCAAACGTGCAAAATGTCTAAAAATGCCTGTGATATTGAATACATGTGAGTTTTACTAGATGCAGTTGTTTTTCTATGGTTTGCAAATACAAAAATGAGGTTTTACTCAATATGACTGTATACTCTAACACTCAATATGACAGTTATTTAAACATAACTCCTACACCACAGATGAAAAATGGCTAATAATGCCTGAAATAATGCATCTTTGGGAGTTTTACTCGAAACATATGCTTTTTTAAATCTTGCAAGTGCAAAAAGTAGTTTTTTTACTCAATATGACTATAATAGTCTTACAATCCTGAGATAATGCGAAAAAAGCAATAAAAATGTATTCAAACATAACTTCTAAACAACACATGCAAAATGGCTAATAATAGCTAGAGATATATTTTTTTGTTAGTTGTACTAGAAAAATGATCTTTTGTAAGGTTTGCAAAGACACAAGTTAGTTTTTTTATTCAATATAACAGTGTAACTGTCATAATAAATATGAAAGGTTTATAATCATAACTCCAAAACCAAATATGAAATTTGTCTTAAAACGCCTATAATATTGAATTTATGTAAGTTTTAGCAAAATCAGGTATTTTGGAAAGAATCACAAATACAAATATTAGATTTTACTGGCCTCATATTGGTCACACTCAAAATGACAGTTTTTGAAACATAACTCCAAAAATACACATGCAAAATGTCTAATAATGCCTGATAAAATGCATCTTCGAGGGTTTTCCTGAAAAAAAACATTTGGTAAGGTTTGCAAAAACCAAATTTGATTTGTTACTCAATTTGACAGTAATGTACTTAGAATCCTGAGATAATGCGAAAGAAGCAATAAAAATGTATTCCAACATAATTCCTAATCCAAACGTGCAACATGTCTAAAAATGCCTGTGATATTGAATATTTTTGAGTTTTACTAGATACAGATGATTTTCTATGGTTTGTAAATACAAAAATGAGGTTTTACTCAATATGACTGTATATGTAACACTCAATATGACAGTTATTTAAACATAACTCCTACACCACACATGAAAAATGGCTAATAATGCCTGAAAAAATGCATCTTTGGGAGTTTTACTCGAAACATATGCTTTTTTAAATCTTGCAAATGCAAAAAGTAGTTTTTTACTTAATGTGACTATAATAGTCTTACAATCCTGAGATAATGCGAAAAAAGCGATAAAAATGTATTCAAACATAACTTCTAAACAACACATGCAAAATGGCTAATAATAGCTAGAGATATGTTTTTTTTTTGTTAGTTGTACTAGAAAAATGATCTTTTGTAAGGTTTGCAAAGACACAAGTTAGTTTTTTTATTCAATATAACAGTGTAACTGTCATATTAAATATGAAAGGTTTATAATCATAACTCCAAAACCAAATATGAAATGTGTCTTAAAAAGCCTTTAATATTGAATTTATGTAAATTTTAGCAGAATCAGGTATTTTGGAAAGAATCACAAATACAAATATTAGATTTTACTGGCCTCATATTGGTCACACTCAAAATGACAGTTTTTGAAACATAACTCCAAAAATACACATGCAAAATGTCTAAAAATGCCTGAAGAAATGCATCTTCGAGAGTTTTCCTGGAAAAAAAACATTTGGTAAGGTTTGCAAAAACAAAATTTGATTTGTTACTCAATTTGACAGTAATGTACTTAGAATCCTGAGATAATGCGAAAAAAGCAATAAAAATGTATTCCAACATAATTCCTAATCCAAACGTGCAAAAAGTCTAAAAATGCCTGTGATATTAATTACATGTGAGTTTTACTAGATACAGTTGTTTTTCTATGGTTTGCAAATACAAAAATAAAGTTTTACTCAATATGACTGTATACTGTAACACTCAATATGACAGCTATTTAAACATAACTCCTACACCACACATGAAAAATGGCTAATAATGCCTGAAATAATGCATCTTTGGGAGTTTTACTCGAAACATATGCTTTTTTAAATCTTGCAAATGCAAAAAGTAGTTTTTTACTCAATATGACTATAATAGTCTTACAATCCTGAGATAATGCGAAAAAAGCAATAAAAATTTATTCAAACATAACTTCTAAACAACACATGCAAAATGGCTAATAATAGCTAGAGATATATTTTTTTGTTAGTTGTACTAGAAAAATTTTCTTTTGTAAGGTTTGCAAAGACACAAGTTAGTTTTTTTATTCAATATAACAGTGTAACTGTCATAATAAATATGAAAGGTTTATAATCATAACTCCAAAACCAAATATGAAATTTACTTAAAACGCCTTTAATATTGAATTTATGTAAGTTTTACCAAAATCAGGTATTTTGGAAAGAATCACAAATACAAATATTAGATTTTACTGGCCTCATATTGGTCACACTGAAAATGACAGTTTTTGAAACATAACTCCAAAAATACACATGCAAAATGTCTAATAATGCCTGATAAAATGCATCTTCGAGAGTTTTCCTGAAAAAAAACATTTGGTAAGGTTTGCAAAAACCAAATTTGATTTGTTACTCAATTTGACAGTAATGTACTTAGAATCCTGAGATAATGCGAAAGAAGCAATAAAAATGTATTCCAACATAATTCCTAATCCAAACGTGCAACATGTCTAAAATTGCCTGTGATATTGAATATTTTTGAGTTTTACTAGATACAGATGATTTTCTATGGTTTGTAAATACAAAAATGAGGTTTTACTCAATATGACTGTATATGTAACACTCAATATGACAGTTATTTAAACATAACTCCTACACCACACATGAAAAATGGCTAATAATGCCTGAAAAAATGCATCTTTGGGAGTTTTACTCGAAACATATGCTTTTTTAAATCTTGCAAATGCAAAAAGTAGTTTTTTACTTAATGTGACTATAATAGTCTTACAATCCTGAGATAATGCGAAAAAAGCAATAAAAATGTATTCAAACATAACTTCTAAACAACACATGCAAAATGGCTAATAATAGCTAGAGATATGTTTTTTTTTTGTTAGTTGTACTAGAAAAATGATCTTTTGTAAGGTTTGCAAAGACACAAGTTAGTTTTTTTATTCAATATAACAGTGTAACTGTCATATTAAATATGAAAGGTTTATAATCATAACTCCAAAACCAAATATGAAATGTGTCTTAAAAAGCCTTTAATATTGAATTTATGTAAATTTTAGCAGAATCAGGTATTTTGGAAAGAATCACAAATACAAATATTAGATTTTACTGGCCTCATATTGGTCACACTCAAAATGACAGTTTTTGAAACATAACTCCAAAAATACACATGCAAAATGTCTAAAAATGCCTGAAGAAATGCATCTTCGAGAGTTTTCCTGGAAAAAAAACATTTGGTAAGGTTTGCAAAAACAAAATTTGATTTGTTACTCAATTTGACAGTAATGTACTTAGAATCCTGAGATAATGCGAAAAAAGCAATAAAAATGTATTCCAACATAATTCCTAATCCAAACGTGCAAAAAGTCTAAAAATGCCTGTGATATTAATTACATGTGAGTTTTACTAGATACAGTTGTTTTTCTATGGTTTGCAAATACAAAAATAAAGTTTTACTCAATATGACTGTATACTGTAACACTCAATATGACAGCTATTTAAACATAACTCCTACACCACACATGAAAAATGGCTAATAATGCCTGAAATAATGCATCTTTGGGAGTTTTACTCGAAACATATGCTTTTTTAAATCTTGCAAATGCAAAAAGTAGTTTTTTACTCAATATGACTATAATAGTCTTACAATCCTGAGATAATGCGAAAAAAGCAATACAAATTTATTCAAACATAACTTCTAAACAACACATGCAAAATGGCTAATAATAGCTAGAGATATATTTTTTTGTTAGTTGTACTAGAAAAATTATATTTTGTAAGGTTTGCAAAGACACAAGTTAGTTTTTTTTATTCAATATAACAGTGTAACTGTCATAATAAATATGAAAGGTTTATAATCATAACTCCAAAACCAAATATGAAATTTACTTAAAACGCCTTTAATATTGAATTTATGTAAGTTTTACCAAAATCAGGTATTTTGGAAAGAATCACAAATACAAATATTAGATTTTACTGGCCTCATATTGGTCACACTCAAAATGACAGTTTTTGAAACATAACTCCAAAAATACACATGCAAAATGTCTAATAATGCCCGAAGAAATGCATCTTCGAGAGTTTTCCTGAAAAAAAACATTTGGTAAGGTTTGCAAAAACCAAATTTGATTTGTTACTCAATTTGACAGTAATGTACTTAGAATCCTGAGATAATGCGAAAGAAGCAATAAAAATGTATTCCAACATAATTCCTAATCCAAACGTGCAACATGTCTAAAAATGCCTGTGATATTGAATATTTTTGAGTTTTACTAGATACAGATGATTTTCTATGGTTCGTAAATACAAAAATGAGGTTTTACTCAATATGACTGTAATAGTCTTAGAATCCTGAGATAATGCGAAAAAAGCAATACAAATGTATTCAAACATAACTTCTAAACAACACATGCAAAATGGCTAATAATAGCTAGAGATATGTTTTTTTTGTTAGTTGTACTAGAAAAATGATCTTTTGTAAGGTTTGCAAAGACACAAGTTAGTTTTTTTATTCAATATAACAGTGTAACTGTCATACTAAATATGAAAGGTTTATAATCATAACTCCAAAACCAAATATGAAATGTGTCTTAAAAAGCCTTTAATATTGAATTTATGTAAGTTTTAGCAGAATCAGGTATTTTGGAAAGAATCACAAATAAAATATTAGATTTTACTGGCCTCATATTGGTCACACTCAAAATGACAGTTTTTGAAACATAACTCCAAAAATACACATGCAAAATGTCTAATAATGCCCAAAGAAATATATCTTTGAGAGTATTCCTGAAAAAAAAACCTTTGGTAAGGTTTGCAAAAACAACATTTGATTTGTTACTCAATTTGACAGTAATGTACTTAGAATCCTGAGATAATGCGAAAAAAGCAATAAAAATGTATTCCAACATAATTCCTAATCCAAACGCGCAAAATGTCTAAAAATGCCTGTGATATTGAATACTTTTGAGTTTTACTAGATACAGATGATTTTCTATGGTTTGCAAATTAAAAAATGAGGTTTTACTCAATATGACTGTATACTCTAACACTCAATATGACAGTTATTTAAACATAACTCCTACACCACACATGAAAAATGGCTGATAATGCCTGAAATAATGCATCTTTGGGAGTTTTACTCGAAACATATGCTTTTTTAAATCTTGCAAATGCCAAAAGTAGTTTTTTACTCAATATGACTATAATAGTCTTAGAATCCTGAGATAATGCGAAAAAAGCAATACAAATTTATTCAAACATAACTTCTAAACAACACTTGCAAAATGGCTAATAATAGCCAGAGATATGTTTTTTTGTTAGGTGTACTAGAAAAATGATCTTTTGTAAGGTTTGCAAAGACAAAAGTTAGTTTTTTTATTCAATATAACAATGTAACTGTCATACTAAATATGAAAGGTTTATAATCATAACTCCAAAACCAAATATGAAATGTGTCTTAAAAAGCCTTTAATATTGAATTTATGTAAGTTTTAGCAAAATCGGGTATTTTGGAAAGAATCACAAATACAAATATTAGATTTTACTGGCCTCATATTGTTCACACTCAAAATGACAGTTTTTGAAACATAACTCCAAAAATACACATGCAAAATGTCTAATAATGCCTGAAGAAATGCATCTTCGAGAGGTTTCCTGAAAAAAAAACATTTGGTAAGTTTTGCAAAAACAAAATTTGATTTGTTACTCAATTTGACAGTAATGTACTTAGAATCCTGAGATAATGCGAAAAAAGCAATAAAAATGTATTCCAACATAATTCCTAATCCAAACGTGCAAAATGTCTAAAAATGCCTGTGATATTGAATACATGTGAGTTTTACTAGATGCAGTTGTTTTTCTATGGTTTGCAAATACAAAAATGAGGTTTTACTCAATATGACTGTATACTGTAACACTCAATATGACAGTTATTTAAACATAACTCCTGCACCACACATGAAAAATGGCTAATAATGCCTGAAAAAATGCATCTTTGGGAGTTTTACTCTAAACATATGCTTTTCTAAATCTTGCAAATGCAAAAAGTAGTTTTTTACTCAATATGACTATAATAGTCTTACAATCCTGAGATAATGCGAAAAAAGCAATACAAATGTATTCAGACATAACGTCTAAACAACACATGCAAAATGGCTAATAATGCCTAGAGATATGTTTGTTGGTTAGTTGTACTAGAAAAATGATATTTTGTAAGGTTTGCAAAGACACAAGTTAGTTTTTTTATTCAATATAACAGTGTAACTGTCATACTAAATATGAAAGGTTTATAATCATAACTCCAAAACCAAATATGAAATTTGTTTTTAAAAGCCTTTAATATTGAATTTATGTAAGTTTTAGCAAAATCAGGTATTTTGGAAAGAATCACAAATACAAATATTAGATTTTACTGGCCTCATATTGGTCACACTCAAAATGACAGTTTTTGAAACATAACTCCAAAAATACACATGCAAAATGTCTAATAATGCCCGAAGAAATGCATCTTTGAGAGTTTTCCTGAAAAAAAAAAACATTTGGTAAGGTTTGCAAAAACAAAATTTGATTTGTTACTCAATTTGACAGTAATGTACTTAGAATCCTGAGATAATGCGAAAAAAGCAATAAAAATGTATTCCAACATAATTCCTAATCCAAACGTGCAAAATGTCTAAAAATGCCTGTGATATTGAATACTTTTGAGTTTTACTAGATACAGATGATTTTCTATGGTTTGCAAATAAAAAAATGAGGTTTTACTCAATATGACTGTATACTGTAACACTCAATATGACAGTTATTTAAACATAACTCCTACACCACACATGAAAAATGGCTAATAATGCCTGAAAAATGCATCTTTGGGAGTTTTACTCGAAACATATGCTTTTTTAAATCTTGCAAATGCAAAAAGTAGTTTTTTACTCAATATGACTATAATAGTCTTACAATCCTGAGATAATGCGAAAAAAGCAATACAAATGTATTCAAACATAACTTCTAAACAACACATGCAAAATGGCTAATAATAGCTAGAGATATGTTTTTTTGTTAGTTGTACTAGAAAAATGATCTTTTGTAAGGTTTGCAAAGACACAAGTTAGTTTTTTTATTCAATATAACAGTGTAACTGTCATACTAAATATGAAAGGTTTATAATCATAACTCCAAAACCAAATATGAAATTTGTCTTAAAAAGCCTTTAATATTGAATTTGTGTAAGTTTTAGCAGAATCAGGTATTTTGGAAAGAATCACAAATACAAATATTAGATTTTACTGGCCTCATATTGGTCACACTCAAAATGACAGTTTTTGAAGCATAACTCCAAAAATACACATGCAAAATGTCTAATAATGCCTGAAAAAATGCATATTCGAGAGTTTTCCTGAAAAAAAACATTTGGTAAGGTTTGCAAAAACAAAATTTGATTTGTTACTCAATTTGACAGTAATGCACTTAGAATCCTGAGATAAAGCGAAAAAAGCAATAAAAATGTAGTCCAACATAATTCCTAATGCAAACGTGCAAAATGTCTAAAAATGCCTGTGATATTGAATACATGTGAGTTTTACTAGATGCAGTTGTTTTTCTATGGTTTGCAAATAAAAAAATGGGGTTTTACTCAATGTGACTGTATACTGTAACACTCAATATGACAGTTATTTAAACATAACTCCTGCACCACACATGAAAAATGGCTAATAATGCCTGAAAAAATGCATCTTTGGGAGTTTTACTCGAAACATATGCTTTTTTAAATCTTGCAAATGCAAAAAGTAGTTTTTTACTCAATGTGACTATAATAGTCTTACAATCCTGAGATAATGCGAAAAAAGCAATACAAATGTATTCAAACATAACTTCTAAACAACACATGCAAAATGGCTAATAATGCCTAGAGATATGTTTGTTGGTTAGTTGTACTAGAAAAATGATATTTTGTAAGGTTTGCAAAGACACAAGTTAGTTTTTTTATTCAATATAACAGTGTAACTGTCATAATAAATATGAAAGGTTTATAATCATAACTCCAAAACCAAATATGAAATTTGTCTTAAAACGCCTTTAATATTGAATTTATGTAAGTTTTACCAAAATCAGGTATTTTGGAAAGAATCACAAATACAAATATTAGATTTTACTGGCCTCATATTGGTCACACTCAAAATGACAGTTTTTGAAACATAACTCCAAAAATACACATGCGAAATGTCTAATAATGCCTGATAAAATGCATCTTCGAGAGTTTTCCTGAAAAAAAACAATTGGTAAGGTTTGCAAAACCAAATTTGATTTGTTACTCAATTTGACAGTAATGTACTTAGAATCCTGAGATAATGCGAAAAAAGCAATAAAAATGTATTCCAACATAATTCCTAATCCAAACGTGCAAAATGTCTAAAAATGCCTGTGATATTGAATACATGTGAGTTTTACTAGATGCAATTATTTTTCTATGGTTTGCAAATACAAAAATGAGGTTTTACTCAATATGACTGTATACTGTAACACTCAATATGACAGTTATTTAAACATAACTCCTACACCACACATGAAAAATGGCTAATAATGCCTGAAAAAATGCATCTTTGGAAGTTTTACTCGAAACACATGCTTTTTTAAATCTTGCAAATGCAAAAAGTAGTTTTTTATTCAATGTGACTATAATAGTCTTACAATCCTGAGATAATGCGAAAAAAGCAATAAAAATGTATTCAAACATAACTTCTAAACAACACATGCAAAATGGCTAATAATGCCTAGAGATATGTTTGTTGGTTAGTTGTACTAAAAAAATGATATTTTGTAAGGTTTGCAAAGACACAAGTTTGTTTTTTTATTCAATATAACAGTGTAACTGTCATACTAAATATGAAAGGTTTATAATCAGAACTCCAAAACCAAATATGAAATTTGTCTTTAAAAGCCTTTAATATTGAATTTATGTAAGTTTTAGCAGAATCAGGTATTTTGGAAAGAATCACAAATACAAATATTAGATTTTACTGGCCTCATATTGGTCACACTCAAAATGACAGTTTTTGAAACATAACTCCAAAAACACACATGCAAAATGTCTAATAATGCCTGAAGAAATGCATCTTCGAGAGTTTTCCTGGAAAAAAAACATTTGGTAAGGTTTGCAAAAACAAAATTTGATTTGTTACTCAATTTGACAGTAATGTACTTAGAATCCTGAGATAATGCGAAAAAAGCAATAAAAATGTATTCCAACATAATTCCTAATCCAAACGTGCAAAATGTCTAAAAATGCCTGTGATATTGAATACATGTGAGTTTTACTGGATACAGTTGTTTTTCTATGGTTTGCAAATACAAAAATAATGTTTTACTCAATATGACTGTATACTGTAACACTCAATATGACAGCTATTTAAACATAACTCCAACAACACACATGAAAAATGGCTAATAATGCCTGAAAAAATGCATCTTTGGGAGTTTTACTCGAAACATATGCTTTTTTAAATCTTGCAAATGCAAAAAGTAGTTTTTTACTCAATGTGACTATAATAGTCTTACAATCCTGAGATAATGCGAAAAAAGCATTACAAATGTATTCAAACATAACTTCTAAACAACACATGCAAAATGGCTAATAATGCCTAGAGATATGTTTGTTGGTTAGTTGGACTAGAAAAATGATATTTTGTAAGGTTTGCAAAGACACAAGTTAGTTTTTTTATTCAATATAACAGTGTAACTGTCATACTAAATATGAAAGGTTTATAATCATAACTCCAAAACCAAATATGAAATTTGTCTTTAAAAGCCTTTAATATTGAATTTATTTAAGTTTTACCAAAATCAGGTATTTTGGAAAGAATCACAAATACAAATATTAGATTTTACTGGCCTCATATTGGTCACACTCAAAATGACAGTTTTTGAAACATAACTCCAAAAATACACATGCGAAATGTCTAATAATGCCCGAAGAAATGCATCTTTGAGAGTATTCCTGAAAAAAAAAACATTTGGTAAGGTTTGCAAAAACAAAATTTGATTTGTTACTCAATTTGACAGTAATGCACTTAGAATCCTGAGATAAAGCGAAAAAAGCAATAAAAATGTAGTCCGACATAATTCCTAATGCAAACGTGCAAAATGTCTAAAAATGCCTGTGATATTGAATACATGTGAGTTTTACTAGATGCAGTTGTTTTTTCTATGGTTTGCAAATACAAAAATGAGGTTTTACTCAATATGACTGTATACTGTAACACTCAATATGACAGTTATTTAAAAATAACTCCTGCACCACACATGAAAAATGGCTAATAATGCCTGAAAAAATGCATCTTTGGGAGTTTTACTCGAAACATATGCTTTTTTAAATCTTGCAAATGCAAAAAGTAGTTTTTTACTCAATGTGACTATAATAGTCTTACAATCCTGAGATAATGCGAAAAAAGCATTACAAATGTATTCAAACATAACTTCTAAACAACACATGCAAAATGGCTAATAATGCCTAGAGATATGTTTGTTGGTTAGTTGGACTAGAAAAATGATATTTTGTAAGGTTTGCAAAGACACAAGTTAGTTTTTTTATTCAATATAACAGTGTAACTGTCATACTAAATATGAAAGGTTTATAATCATAACTCCAAAACCAAATATGAAATTTGTCTTTAAAAGCCTTTAATATTGAATTTATTTAAGTTTTACCAAAATCAGGTATTTTGGAAAGAATCACAAATACAAATATTAGATTTTACTGGCCTCATATTGGTCACACTCAAAATGACAGTTTTTGAAACATAACTCCAAAAATACACATGCGAAATGTCTAATAATGCCCGAAGAAATGCATCTTTGAGAGTATTCCTGAAAAAAAAAACATTTGGTAAGGTTTGCAAAAACAACATTTGATTTGTTACTCAATTTGACAGTAATGTACTCAGAATCCTGAGATAATGCGAAAAAAGCAATAAAAATGTATTCCAACATAATTCCTAATCCAAACGTGCAAAATGTCTAAAAATGCCTGTGATATTGAATACTTTTGAGTTTTACTAGATACAGATGATTTTCTATGGTTTGCAAATTAAAAAATGAGGTTTTACTCAATATGACTGTATACTCTAACACTCAATATGACAGTTATTTAAACATAACTCCTACACCACACATGAAAAATGGCTAATAATGCCTGAAATAATGCATCTTTGGGAGTTTTACTCGAGACATATGCTTTTTTAAATATTGCAAGTGCAAAAAGTAGTTTTTTACTCAATATGACTATAATAGTCTTACAATCCTGAGATAATGCGAAAAAAGCAATAAAAATGTATTCAAACATAACTTCTAAACAACACATGCAAAATGGCTAATAATAGCTAGAGATATGTTTTTTTGTTAGTTGTACTAGAAAAATGATCTTTTGTAAGGTTTGCAAAGACACAAGTTAGTTTTTCATTCAATATAACAGTGTAACTGTCATAATAAATATGAAAGGTTTATAATCATAACTCCAAAACCAAATACGAAATTTGTCTTAAAACGCCTTTAATATTGAATTTATGTAAGTTTTACCAAAATCAGGTATTTTGGAAAGAATCACAAATACAAATATTAGATTTTACTGGCCCTCATATTGGTCACACTCAAAATGACAGTTTTTGAAACATAACTCCAAAAATACACATGCAAAATGTCTAATAATGCCCGAAGAAATGCATCTTTGAGAGTTTTTCCTGAAAAAAAAAACATTTTGGTAAGGTTTGCAAAAACAAAATTTGATTTGTTACTCAATTTGACAGTAATGTACTTAGAATCCTGAGATAATGCGAAAAAAGCAATAGAAATGTATTCCAACATAATTCCTAATCCAAACGTGCAAAATGTCTAAAAATGCCTGTGATATTGAATATTTTGAGTTTTACTAGATACAGATGATTTTTCTATGGTTTGTAAATACAAAAATGAGGTTTTACTCAATATGACTGTATACTCTAACACTCAATATGACAGTTATTTAAACATAGACTCCTACACCACACATGAAAAAATGCGCCTAATAATGCCTGAAAAAATGCATCTTTGGGAGTTTTACTCGAAACATATGCTTTTTTAAATCTTGCAAATGCAAAAAGTAGTTTTTTACTCAATATGACTATAATAGTCTTACAATCCTGAGATAATGCGAAAAAAGCAATAGAAATGTATTCAAACATAACTTCTAAACAACACATGCAAATGGCTAATAATAGCTAGTGATATGTTTTTTTGTTAGTTGTACTAGAAAAATGATCTTTTGTAAGGTTTGCAAAGACACAAGTTAGTTTTTTTATTCAATATAACAGTGTAACTGTCAATACTAAATATGAAAGGTTTATAATCATAACTCCAAAACCAAATATGAAATTTGTCTTAAAAAGTCTTTCATATTGAATTTGTGTAAGTTTAGCAGAATCGGGTATTTTGGAAAGAATCACAAATACAAATATTAGATTTTACTGGCCTCATATTGGTCACACTCAAAATGACAGTTTTTGAAGCATAACTCCAAAAATACACATGCAAAATGTCTAATAATGCCTGAAAAAATGCATCTTCGAGAGTTTTCCTGAAAAAAAACATTTGGTAAGGTTTGCAAAAACAAAATTTGATTTGTACTCAATTTGACAGTAATGCACTTAGAATCCTGAGATAAAGCGAAAAAAGCAATAAAAATGTAGTCCAACATAATTCTTAATGCAAACGTGCAAAATGTCTAAAAATGCCTGTGATATTGAATACATGTGAGTTTTACTAGATGCAGTTGTTTTTCTATGGTTTGCAAATACAAAAATGAGGTTTTACTCAATATGACTGTATACTGTAACACTCAATATGACAGTTATTTAAACATAACTCCTGCACCACACATGAAAAATGGCTAATAATACCTGAAAAAATGCATCTTTGGGAGTTTTACTCGAAACATATGCTTTTTTAAATCTTGCAAATGCAAAAAGTAGTTTTTTACTCAATGTGACTATAATAGTCTTACAATCCTGAGATAATGCGAAAAAAGCATTACAAATGTATTCAAACATAACTTCTAAACAACACATGCAAAATGGCTAATAATGCCTAGAGATATGTTTGTTTGTTAGTTGGACTAGAAAAATGATATTTTGTAAGGTTTGCAAAGACACAAGTTAGTTTTTTTATTCAATATAACAGTGTAACTGTCATACTAAATATGAAAGGTTTATAATCATAACTCCAAAACCAAATATGAAATTTGTCTTTAAAAGCCTTTAATATTGAATTTATTTAAATTTTACCAAAATCAGGTATTTTGGAAAGAATCACAAATACAAATATTAGATTTTACTGGCCTCATATTGGTCACACTCAAAATGACAGTTTTTGAAACATAACTCCAAAAATACACATGCAAAATGTCTAATAATGCCCGAAGAAATGCATCTTTGAGAGTATTCCTGAAAAAAAAACATTTGGTAAGGTTTGCAAAAACAACATTTGATTTGTTACTCAATTTGACAGTAATGGACTTAGAATCCTGAGATAATGCGAAAAAAGCAATAAAAATGTATTCCAACATAATTCCTAATCCAAACGTGCAAAATGTCTAAAAATGCCTGTGATATTGAATACGTTTGAGTTTTACTAGATACAGATGATTTTCTATGGTTTGCAAATAAAAAAATGAGGTTTTACTCAATATGACTGTATACTGTAACACTCAATATGACAGTTATTTAAACCTAACTCCTACACCACCCATGAAAAATGGCTAATAATGCCTGAAATAATGCATCTTTGGGAGTTTTACTCGAAACATATGCTTTTTTAAATATTGCAAGTGCAAAAAGTAGTTTTTTACTCAATATGACTATAATAGTCTGAAAATCCTGAGATAATGCGAAAAAAGCAATAAAAATATATTCAAACATAACTTCTAAACAACACATGCTAAATGGCTAATAATAGCTAGAGATATATTTTTTTGTTAGTCGTACTAGAAAAATGATCTTTTGTAAGGTTTGCAAAGACACAAGTTAGTTTTTTTATTCAATATAACAGTGTAACTGCCATAATAAATATGAAAGGTTTATAATCATAACTCCAAAACCAAATATGAAATTTGTCTTAAAACGCCTTTAATATTGAATTTATGTAAGTTTTACCAAAATCAGGTATTTTGGAAAGAATCACAAATACAAATATTGGTCACACTCAAAATGACAGTTTTTGAAACATAACTCCAAAAATACACATGCAAAATGTCTAATAATGCCTGATAAAATGCATCTTCGAGAGTTTTCCTGAAAAAAAACATTTGGTAAGGTTTGCAAAAACCAAATTTGATTTGTTACTCAATTTGACAGTAATGTACTTAGAATCCTGAGATAATGCGAAAAAAGCAATACAAATGTATTCCAACATAATTCCTAGTCCAAACGTGCAAAATGTCTAAAAATGCCTGTGATATTGAATACATGTGAGTTTTACTAGATGTAGTTGTTTTTCTATGGTTTGCAAATACAAAAATGAGGTTTTACTCAATATGACTGTATACTGTAACACTCAATATGACAGTTATTTAAACATAACTCCTACACCACACATGAAAAATTGCTGATAATGCCTGAAATAATGCATCTTTGGGAGTTTTACTCGAAACATATGCTTTTTTAAATCTTGCAAATGCAAAAAGTAGTTTTTTACTCAATATGACTATAATAGTCTTAGAATCCTGAGATAATGCGAAAAAAGCAATACAAATTTATTCAAACATAACTTCTAAACAACACTTGCAAAATGGCTAATAATAGCTAGAGATATGTTTTTTTGTTAGTTGTACTAGAAAAATGATCTTTTGTAAGGTTTGCAAAGACACAAGTTAGTTTTTTTATTCAATATAACAGTGTAACTGTCATACTAAATATGAAAGGTTTATAATCATAACTCCAAAACCAAATATGAAATGTGTCTTAAAAAGCCTTTAATATTGAATTTATGTAAGTTTTAGCAAAATCAGGTATTTTGGAAAGAATCAAAAATACAAATATTAGATTTTACTGGCCTCATATTGGTCACACTCAAAATGACAGTTTTTGAAACATAACTCCAAAAATACACATGCAAAATGTCTAATAATGCCCGAAGAAATGCATCTTTGAGAGTTTTCCTGAAAAAAAAAACATTTGGTAAGGTTTGCAAAAACAAAATTTGATTTGTTACTCAATTTGACAGTAATGTACTTAGAATCCTGAGACAATGCGAAAAAAGCAATAAAAATGTATTCCAACATAATTCCTAATCCAAACGTGCAAAATGTCTAAAAATGCCTGTGATATTGAATATTTTTGAGTTTTACTAGATACAGATGATTTTCTATGGTTTGTAAATACAAAAATGAGGTTTTACTCAATATGACTGTATACTGTAACACTCAATATGACAGTTATTTAAACATAACTCCTACACCACACATGAAAAATGGCTAATAATGCCTGAAAAAATGCATCTTTGGGAGTTTTACTCGAAACATATGTTTTTTTAAATCTTGCAAATGCAAAAAGTAGTTTTTTACTCAATATGACTATAATAGTTTTACAATCCTGAGATAATGCGAAAAAAGCAATAAAAATGTATTCAAACATAACTTCTAAACAACACATGCAAAATGGCTAATAATAGCTAGAGATATGTTTTTTTGTTGGTTGTACTAGAAAAATGATCTTTTGTAAGGTTTGCAAAGACACAAGTTAGTTTTTTTATTCAATATAACAGTGTAACTGTCATACTAAATATGAAAGGTTTATAATCATAACTCCAAAACCAAATATGAAATTTGTCTTAAAAAGTCTTTAATATTGAATTTGTGTAAGTTTTAGCAGAATCAGGTATTTTGGAAAGAATCACAAATACAAATATTAGATTTTACTGGCCTCATATTGGTCACACTCAAAATGACAGTTTTTGAAGCATAACTCCAAAAATACACATGCAAAATGTCTAATAATGCCTGAAAAAATGCATCTTCGAGAGTTTTCCTGAAAAAAAACATTTGGTAAGGTTTGCAAAAACAAAATTTGATTTGTTACTCAATTTGACAGTAATGCACTTAGAACCCTGAGATAAAGCGAAAAAAGCAATAAAAATGTAGTCCAACATAATTCCTAATGCAAACGTGCAAAATGTCTAAAAATGCCTGTGATATTGAATACATGTGAGTTTTACTAGATGCAGTTGTTTTTCTATGGTTTGCAAATACAAAAATGAGGTTTTACTCAAAATGACTGTATACTGTAACACTCAATATGACAGTTATTTAAACATAACTCCTACACCACACATGAAAAATGGCTGATAATGCCTGAAATAATGCATCTTTGGGAGTTTTACTCGAAACATATGCTTTTTTAAATCTTGCAAATGCCAAAAGTAGTTTTTTACTCAATATGACTATAATAGTCTTAGAATCCTGAGATAATGCGAAAAAAGCAATACAAATTTATTCAAACATAACTTCTAAACAACACATGCAAAATGGCTAATAATAGCCAGAGATATGTTTTTTGGTTAGTTGTACTAGAAAAATGATATTTTGTAAGGTTTGCAAAGACACAAGTTAGTTTTTTTATTCAATATAACAGTGTAACTGTCATACTAAATATGAAAGGTTTATAATCATAACTCCAAAACCAAATATGAAAGTTGTCTTTAAAAGCCTTTAATATTGAATTTATGTAAGTTTTAGCAAAATCAGGTATTTTGGAAAGAATCACAAATACAAATATTAGATTTTACTGGCCTCATATTGGTCACACTCAAAATGACAGTTTTTGAAACATAACTCCAAAAATACACATGCAAAATGTCTAATAATGCCCGAAGAAATGCATCTTTGAGAGTTTTCCTGAAAAAAAAAACATTTGGTAAGGTTTGCAAAAACAAAATTTGATTTGTTACTCAATTTGACAGTAATGTACTTAGAATCCTGAGATAATGCGAAAAAAGCAATAAAAATGTATTCCAACATAATTCCTAATCCAAACGTGCAAAATGTCTAAAAATGCCTGTGATATTGAATACTTTTGAGTTTTACTAGATACAGATGATTTTCTATGGTTTGCAAATAAAAAAATGAGGTTTTACTCAATATGACTGTATACTGTAACACTCAATATGACAGTTATTTAAACATAACTCCTACACCACACATGAAAAATGGCTAATAATGCCAGAAATAATGCATCTTTGGGAGTTTTACTCGAAACATATGCTTTTTTAAATCTTGCAAATGCAAAAAGTAGTTTTTTACTCAATAAGACTATAATAGTCTTACAATCCTGAGATAATGCGAAAAAAGCAATACAAATGTATTCAAACATAACTTCTAAACAACACATGCAAAATGGCTAATAATAGCTAGAGATATGTTTTTTTGTTAGTTGTACTAGAAAAATGATCTTTTGTAAGGTTTGCAAAGACACAAGTTAGTTTTTCATTCAATATAACAGTGTAACTGTCATAATCAATATGAAAGGTTTATAATCATAACTCCAAAACCAAATACGAAATTTGTCTTAAAACGCCTTTAATATTGAATTTATGTAAGTTTTACCAAAATCAGGTATTTTGGAAAGAATCACAAATACAAATATTAGATTTTACTGGCCTCATATTGGTCACACTCAAAATGACAGTTTTTGAAACATAACTCCAAAAATACACATGCAAAATGTCTAATAATGCCCGAAGAAATGCATCTTTGAGAGTTTTCCTGAAAAAAAAAACATTTGGTAAGGTTTGCAAAAACAAAATTTGATTTGTTACTCAATTTGACAGTAATGTACTTAGAATCCTGAGATAATGCGAAAAAAGCAATAAAAATGTATTCCAACATAATTCCTAATCCAAACGTGCAAAATGTCTAAAAATGCCTGTGATATTGAATATTTTTGAGTTTTACTAGATACAGATGATTTTCTATGGTTTGTAAATACAAAAATGAGGTTTTACTCAATATGACTGTATACTCTAACACTCAATATGACAGTTATTTAAACATAACTCCTACACCACACATGAAAAATGGCTAATAATGCCTGAAAAAATACATCTTTGGGAGTTTTACTCTAAACATATGCTTTTTTAAATCTTGCAAGTGCAAAAAGTAGTTTTTTACTCAATATGACTATAATAGTCTTACAATCCTGAGATAATGCGAAAAAAGCAATAAAAATGTATTCAAACATAACTTCTAAACAACACATGCAAAATGGCTAATAATAGCTAGAGATATGTTTTTTTGTTAGTTGTACTAGAAAAATGATCTTTTGTAAGGTTTGCAAAGACACAAGTTAGTTTTTTTATTCAATATAACAGTGTAACTGTCATACTAAATATGAAAGGTTTATAATCATAACTCCAAAACCAAATATGAAATTTGTCTTAAAAAGCCTTTAATATTGAATTTGTGTAAGTTTTAGCAAAATCAGGTATTTTGGAAAGAATCACAAATACAAATATTAGATTTTACAGGCCTCATATTGGTCACACTCAAGATGACAGTTTTTGAAGCATAACTCCAAAAATACACATGCAAAATGTCTAATAATGCCTGAAAAAATGCATCTTCGAGAGTTTTCCTGAAAAAAAACATTTGGTAAGGTTTGCAAAAACCAAATTTGATTTGTTACTCAATTTGACAGTAATGCACTTAGAATCCTGAGATAAAGCGAAAAAAGCAATAAAAATGTAGTCCAACATAATTCCTAATGCAAACGTGCAAAATGTCTAAAAATGCCTGTGATATTGAATACATGTGAGTTTTACTAGATGCAGTTGTTTTTCTATGGTTTGCAAATACAAAAATGAGGTTTCACTCAATATGACTGTATACTGTAACACTCAATATGACAGTTATTTAAACATAACTCCTGCACCACACATGAAAAATGGCTAATAATGCCTGAAAAAATGCATCTTTGGGAGATTTACTCGAAACATATGCTTTTTTAAATCTTGCAAATGCAAAAAGTAGTTTTTTACTCAATGTGACTATAATAGTCTTACAATCCTGAGATAATGCGAAAAAAGCATTACAAATGTATTCAAACATAACTTCTAAACAACACATGCAAAATGGCTAATAATGCCTAGAGATATGTTTGTTGGTTAGTTGTACTAGAAAAATGATATTTTGTAAGGTTTGCAAAGACACAAGTTAGTTTTTTTATTCAATATAACAGTGTAACTGTCATACTAAATATGAAAGGTTTATAATCATAACTCCAAAACCAAATATGAAATTTGTCTTTAAAAGCCTTTAATATTGAATTTATGTAAGTTTTAGCAGAATCAGGTATTTTGGAAAGAATCACAAATACAAATATTAGATTTTACTGGCCTCATATTGGTCACACTCAAAATGACAGTTTTTGAAACATACCTCCAAAAATACACATGCAAAATGTCTAATAATGCCCGAAGAAATGCATCTTTGAGAGTATTCCTGAAAAAAAAACATTTGGTAAGGTTTGCAAAAACAACATTTGATTTGTTACTCAATTTGACAGTAATGTACTTAGAATCCTGAGATAATGCGAAAAAAGCAATAAAAATGTATTCCAACATAATTCCTAATCCAAACGGGCAAAATGTCTAAAAATGCCTGTGATATTGAATACTTTTGAGTTTTACTAGATACAGATGATTTTCTATGGTTTGCAAATTAAAAAATGAGGTTTTACTCAATATGACTGTATACTCTAACACTCAATATGACAGTTATTTAAACCTAACTCCTACACCACCCATGAAAAATGGCTAATAATGCCTGAAATAATGCATCTTTGGGAGTTTTACTCGAAACATATGCTTTTTTAAATCTTGCAAGTGCAAAAAGTAGTTTTTTACTCAATATGACTATAATAGTCTTACAATCCTGAGATAATGCGAAAAAAGCAATAAAAATGTATTCAAACATAACTTCTAAACAACACATGCAAAATGGCTAATAATAGCTAGAGATATATTTTTTTGTTAGTTGTACTAGAAAAATGATCTTTTATAAGGTTTGCAAAGACACAAGTTAGTTTTTTTATTCAATATAACAGTGTAACTGTCATAATAAATATGAAAGGTTTATAATCATAACTCCAAAACCAAATATGAAATTTGTCTTAAAACGCCTTTAATATTGAATTTATGTAAGTTTTACCAAAATCAGGTATTTTGGAAAGAATCACAAATACAAATATTAGATTTTACTGGCCTCATATTGGTCACACTCAAAATGACAGTTTTTGAAACATAACTCCAAAAATACACATGCAAAATGTCTAATAATGCCCGAAGAAATGCATCTTTGAGAGTTTTCCTGAAAAAAAAAACATTTGGTAAGGTTTGCAAAAACAAAATTTGATTTGTTACTCAATTTGACAGTAATGTACTTAGAATCCTGAGAAAATGCGAAAAAAGCAATAGAAATGTATTCCAACATAATTCCTAATCCAAACGTGCAAAATGTCTAAAAATGCCTGTGATATTGAATATTTTTGAGTTTTACTAGATACAGATGATTTTCTATGGTTTCCAAACGTGCAAAATGTCTAAAAATGCCTGTGATATTGAATATTTTTGAGTTTTACTAGATACAGATGATTTTCTATGGTTTGTAAATACAAAAATTAGGTTTTACTCAATATGACTGTATACTGTAACACTCAATATGACAGTTATTTAAACATAACTCCTACACCACACATGAAAAATGGCTAATAATGCCTGAAAAAATGCATCTTTGGGAGTTTTACTCGAAACATATGCTTTTTTAAATCTTGCAAATGCAAAAAGTAGTTTTTTACTCAATATGACTATAATAGTCTTACAATCCTGAGATAATGCGAAAAAAGCAATGAAAATGTATTCAAACATAACTTCTAAACAACACATGCAAAATGGCTAATAATAGCTAGAGATATGTTTTTTTGTTAGTTGTACTAGAAAAATGATCTTTTGTAAGGTTTGCAAATACACAAGTTAGTTTTTTTATTCAATATAACAGTGTAACTGTCATACTAAATATGAAAGGTTTATAATCATAACTCCAAAACCAAATATGAAATTTGTCTTAAAAAGCCTTTAATATTGAATTTGTGTAAGTTTTAGCAGAATCAGGTATTTTGGAAAGAATCACAAATACAAATATTAGATTTTACTGGCCTCATATTGGTCACACTCAAAATGACAGTTTTTGAAGCATAACTCCAAAAATACACATGCAAAATGTCTAATAATGCCCGAAGAAATGCATCTTTGAGAGTTTTCCTGAAAAAAAAAACATTTGGTAAGGTTTGCAAAAACAAAATTTGATTTGTTACTCAATTTGACAGTAATGTACTTAGAATCCTGAGATAATGCGAAAGAAGCAATAAAAATGTATTCCAACATAATTCCTAATCCAAACGTGCAACATGTCTAAAAATGCCTGTGATATTGAATATTTTTGAGTTTTACTAGATACAGATGATTTTCTATGGTTTGTAAATACAAAAATGAGGTTTTACTCAATATGACTGTATATGTAACACTCAATATGACAGTTATTTAAACATAACTCCTACACCACACATGAAAAATGGCTAATAATGCCTGAAAAAATGCATCTTTGGGAGTTTTACTCGAAACATATGCTTTTTTAAATCTTGCAAATGCAAAAAGTAGTTTTTTACTTAATGTGACTATAATAGTCTTACAATCCTGAGATAATGCAAAAAAAGCAATACAAATGTATTCAAACATAACTTCTAAACAACACATGCAAAATGGCTAATAATAGCTAGAGATATGTTTTTTTTTGTTAGTTGTACTAGAAAAATGATCTTTTGTAAGGTTTGCAAAGACACAAGTTAGTTTTTTTATTCAATATAACAGTGTAACTGTCATATTAAATATGAAAGGTTTATAATCATAACTCCAAAACCAAATATGAAATGTGTCTTAAAAAGCCTTTAATATTGAATTTATGTAAATTTTAGCAGAATCAGGTATTTTGGAAAGAATCACAAATACAAATATTAGATTTTACTGGCCTCATATTGGTCACACTCAAAATGACAGTTTTTGAAACATAACTCCAAAAATACACATGCAAAATGTCTAAAAATGCCTGAAGAAATGCATCTTCGAGAGTTTTCCTGGAAAAAAAACATTTGGTAAGGTTTGCAAAAACAAAATTTGATTTGTTACTCAATTTGACAGTAATGTACTTAGAATCCTGAGATAATGCGAAAAAAGCAATAAAAATGTATTCCAACATAATTCCTAATCCAAACGTGCAAAAAGTCTAAAAATGCCTGTGATATTAATTACATGTGAGTTTTACTAGATACAGTTGTTTTTCTATGGTTTGCAAATACAAAAATAAAGTTTTACTCAATATGACTGTATACTGTAACACTCAATATGACAGCTATTTAAACATAACTCCTACACCACACATGAAAAATGGCTAATAATGCCTGAAATAATGCATCTTTGGGAGTTTTACTCGAAACATATGCTTTTTTAAATCTTGCAAATGCAAAAAGTAGTTTTTTACTCAATATGACTATAATAGTCTTACAATCCTGAGATAATGCGAAAAAAGCAATAAAAATTTATTCAAACATAACTTCTAAACAACACATGCAAAATGGCTAATAATAGCTAGAGATATATTTTTTTGTTAGTTGTACTAGAAAAATTATCTTTTGTAAGGTTTGCAAAGACACAAGTTAGTTTTTTTATTCAATATAACAGTGTAACTGTCATAATAAATATGAAAGGTTTATAATCATAACTCCAAAACCAAATATGAAATTTACTTAAAACGCCTTTAATATTGAATTTATGTAAGTTTTACCAAAATCAGGTATTTTGGAAAGAATCACAAATACAAATATTAGATTTTACTGGCCTCATATTGGTCACACTCAAAATGACAGTTTTTGAAACATAACTCCAAAAATACACATGCAAAATGTCTAATAATGCCCGAAGAAATGCATCATCGAGAGTTTTCCTGAAAAAAAACATTTGGTAAGGTTTGCAAAAACAACATTTGATTTGTTACTCAATTTGACAGTAATGTACTTAGAATCCTGAGATAATGCGAAAAAAGCAATAAAAATGTATTCCAACATAATTCCTAATCCAAACGCGCAAAATGTCTAAAAATGCCTGTGATATTGAATACTTTTGAGTTTTACTAGATACAGATGATTTTCTATGGTTTGCAAATTAAAAAATGAGGTTTTACTCAATATGACTGTATACTCTAACACTCAATATGACAGTTATTTAAACATAACTCCTACACCACACATGAAAAATGGCTGATAATGCCTGAAATAATGCATCTTTGGGAGTTTTACTCGAAACATATGCTTTTTTAAATCTTGCAAATGCCAAAAGTAGTTTTTTACTCAATATGACTATAATAGTCTTAGAATCCTGAGATAATGCGAAAAAAGCAATACAAATTTATTCAAACATAACTTCTAAACAACACTTGCAAAATGGCTAATAATAGCCAGAGATATGTTTTTTTGTTAGGTGTACTAGAAAAATGATCTTTTGTAAGGTTTGCAAAGACAAAAGGTAGTTTTTTTATTCAATATAACAATGTAACTGTCATACTAAATATGAAAGGTTTATAATCATAACTCCAAAACCAAATATGAAATGTGTCTTAAAAAGCCTTTAATATTGAATTTATGTAAGTTTTAGCAAAATCGGGTATTTTGGAAAGAATCACAAATACAAATATTAGATTTTACTGGCCTCATATTGTTCACACTCAAAATGACAGTTTTTGAAACATAACTCCAAAAATACACATGCAAAATGTCTAATAATGCCTGAAGAAATGCATCTTCGAGAGGTTTCCTGAAAAAAAACATTTGGTAAGTTTTGCAAAAACAAAATTTGATTTGTTACTCAATTTGACAGTAATGTACTTAGAATCCTGAGATAATGCGAAAAAAGCAATAAAAATGTATTCCAACATAATTCCTAATCCAAACGTGCAAAATGTCTAAAAATGCCTGTGATATTGAATACATGTGAGTTTTACTAGATGCAGTTGTTTTTCTATGGTTTGCAAATACAAAAATGAGGTTTTACTCAATATGACTGTATACTGTAACACTCAATATGACAGTTATTTAAACATAACTCCTGCACCACACATGAAAAATGGCTAATAATGCCTGAAAAAATGCATCTTTGGGAGTTTTACTCGAAACATATGCTTTTCTAAATCTTGCAAATGCAAAAAGTAGTTTTTTACTCAATATGACTATAATAGTCTTAGAATCCTGAGATAATGCGAAAAAAGCAACACAAATGTATTCAAACATAACTTCTAAACAACACATGCAAAATGGCTAATAATAGCTAGAGATATGTTTTTTTTTGTTAGTTGTACTAGAAAAATGATCTTCTGTAAGGTTTGCAAAGACACAAGTTAGTTTTTTTATTCAATATAACAGTGTAACTGTCATACTAAATATGAAAGGTTTATAATCATAACTCCAAAACCAAATATGAAATGTGTCTTAAAAAGCCTTTAATATTGAATTTATGTAAGTTTTAGCAGAATCAGGTATTTTGGAAAGAATCACAAATAAAATATTAGATTTTACTGGCCTCATATTGGTCACACTCAAAATGACAGTTTTTGAAACATAACTCCAAAAATACACATGCAAAATGTCTAATAATGCCCAAAGAAATATATCTTTGAGAGTATTCCTGAAAAAAAAACATTTGGTAAGGTTTGCAAAAACAACATTTGATTTGTTACTCAATTTGACAGTAATGTACTTAGAATCCTGAGATAATGCGAAAAAAGCAATAAAAATGTATTCCAACATAATTCCTAATCCAAACGCGCAAAATGTCTAAAAATGCCTGTGATATTGAATACTTTTGAGTTTTACTAGATACAGATGATTTTCTATGGTTTGCAAATTAAAAAATGAGGTTTTACTCAATATGACTGTATACTCTAACACTCAATATGACAGTTATTTAAACATAACTCCTACACCACACATGAAAAATGGCTGATAATGCCTGAAATAATGCATCTTTGGGAGTTTTACTCGAAACATATGCTTTTTTAAATCTTGCAAATGCCAAAAGTAGTTTTTTACTCAATATGACTATAATAGTCTTAGAATCCTGAGATAATGCGAAAAAAGCAATACAAATTTATTCAAACATAACTTCTAAACAACACTTGCAAAATGGCTAATAATAGCCAGAGATATGTTTTTTTGTTAGGTGTACTAGAAAAATGATCTTTTGTAAGGTTTGCAAAGACAAAAGGTAGTTTTTTTATTCAATATAACAATGTAACTGTCATACTAAATATGAAAGGTTTATAATCATAACTCCAAAACCAAATATGAAATGTGTCTTAAAAAGCCTTTAATATTGAATTTATGTAAGTTTTAGCAAAATCGGGTATTTTGGAAAGAATCACAAATACAAATATTAGATTTTACTGGCCTCATATTGTTCACACTCAAAATGACAGTTTTTGAAACATAACTCCAAAAATACACATGCAAAATGTCTAATAATGCCTGAAGAAATGCATCTTCGAGAGGTTTCCTGAAAAAAAACATTTGGTAAGTTTTGCAAAAACAAAATTTGATTTGTTACTCAATTTGACAGTAATGTACTTAGAATCCTGAGATAATGCGAAAAAAGCAATAAAAATGTATTCCAACATAATTCCTAATCCAAACGTGCAAAATGTCTAAAAATGCCTGTGATATTGAATACATGTGAGTTTTACTAGATGCAGTTGTTTTTCTATGGTTTGCAAATACAAAAATGAGGTTTTACTCAATATGACTGTATACTGTAACACTCAATATGACAGTTATTTAAACATAACTCCTGCACCACACATGAAAAATGGCTAATAATGCCTGAAAAAATGCATCTTTGGGAGTTTTACTCGAAACATATGCTTTTCTAAATCTTGCAAATGCAAAAAGTAGTTTTTTACTCAATATGACTATAATAGTCTTACAATCCTGAGATAATGCGAAAAAAGCAATACAAATGTATTCAGACATAACGTCTAAACAACACATGCAAAATGGCTAATAATGCCTAGAGATATGTTTGTTGGTTAGTTGTACTAGAAAAATGATATTTTGTAAGGTTTGCAAAGACACAAGTTAGTTTTTTTATTCAATATAACAGTGTAACTGTCATACTAAATATGAAAGGTTTATAATCATAACTCCAAAACCAAATATGAAATTTGTTTTTAAAAGCCTTTAATATTGAATTTATGTAAGTTTTAGCAAAATCAGGTATTTTGGAAAGAATCACAAATACAAATATTAGATTTTACTGGCCTCATATTGGTCACACTCAAAATGACAGTTTTTGAAACATAACTCCAAAAATACACATGCAAAATGTCTAATAATGCCCGAAGAAATGCATCTTTGAGAGTTTTCCTGAAAAAAAAAAACATTTGGTAAGGTTTGCAAAAACAAAATTTGATTTGTTACTCAATTTGACAGTAATGTACTTAGAATCCTGAGATAATGCGAAAAAAGCAATAAAAATGTATTCCAACATAATTCCTAATCCAAACGTGCAAAATGTCTAAAAATGCCTGTGATATTGAATACTTTTGAGTTTTACTAGATACAGATGATTTTCTATGGTTTGCAAATAAAAAAATGAGGTTTTACTCAATATGACTGTATACTGTAACACTCAATATGACAGTTATTTAAACATAACTCCTACACCACACATGAAAAATGGCTAATAATGCCTGAAAAAATGCATCTTTGGGAGTTTTACTCGAAACATATGCTTTTTTAAATCTTGCAAATGCAAAAAGTAGTTTTTTACTCAATATGACTATAATAGTCTTACAATCCTGAGATAATGCGAAAAAAGCAATACAAATGTATTCAAACATAACTTCTAAACAACACATGCAAAATGGCTAATAATAGCTAGAGATATGTTTTTTTGTTAGTTGTACTAGAAAAATGATCTTTTGTAAGGTTTGCAAAGACACAAGTTAGTTTTTTTATTCAATATAACAGTGTAACTGTCATACTAAATATGAAAGGTTTATAATCATAACTCCAAAACCAAATATGAAATTTGTCTTAAAAAGCCTTTAATATTGAATTTGTGTAAGTTTTAGCAGAATCAGGTATTTTGGAAAGAATCACAAATACAAATATTAGATTTTACTGGCCTCATATTGGTCACACTCAAAATGACAGTTTTTGAAGCATAACTCCAAAAATACACATGCAAAATGTCTAATAATGCCTGAAAAATGCATATTCGAGAGTTTTCCTGAAAAAAAACATTTGGTAAGGTTTGCAAAAACAAAATTTGATTTGTTACTCAATTTGACAGTAATGCACTTAGAATCCTGAGATAAAGCGAAAAAAGCAATAAAAATGTAGTCCAACATAATTCCTAATGCAAACGTGCAAAATGTCTAAAAATGCCTGTGATATTGAATACATGTGAGTTTTACTAGATGCAGTTGTTTTTCTATGGTTTGCAAATAAAAAAATGGGTTTTTTACTCAATGTGACTGTATACTGTAACACTCAATATGACAGTTATTTAAACATAACTCCTGCACCACACATGAAAAATGGCTAATAATGCCTGAAAAAATGCATCTTTGGGAGTTTTACTCGAAACATATGCTTTTTTAAATCTTGCAAATGCAAAAAGTAGTTTTTTACTCAATGTGACTATAATAGTCTTACAATCCTGAGATAATGCGAAAAAAGCAATACAAATGTATTCAAACATAACTTCTAAACAACACATGCAAAATGGTTAATAATGCCTAGAGATATGTTTGTTGGTTAGTTGTACTAGAAAAATGATATTTTGTAAGGTTTGCAAAGACACAAGTTAGTTTTTTTATTCAATATAACAGTGTAACTGTCATAATAAATATGAAAGGTTTATAATCATAACTCCAAAACCAAATATGAAATTTGTCTTAAAACGCCTTTAATATTGAATTTATGTAAGTTTTACCAAAATCAGGTATTTTGGAAAGAATCACAAATACAAATATTAGATTTTACTGGCCTCATATTGGTCACACTCAAAATGACAGTTTTTGAAACATAACTCCAAAAATACACATGCAAAATGTCTAATAATGCCTGATAAAATGCATCTTCGAGAGTTTTCCTGAAAAAAAACAATTGGTAAGGTTTGCAAAACCAAATTTGATTTGTTACTCAATTTGACAGTAATGTACTTAGAATCCTGAGATAATGCGAAAAAAGCAATAAAAATGAATTCCAACATAATTCCTAATCCAAACGTGCAAAATGTCTAAAAATGCCTGTGATATTGAATACATGTGAGTTTTACTAGATGCAGTTGTTTTTCTATGGTTTGCAAATACAAAAATGAGGTTTTACTCAATATGACTGTATACTGTAACACTCAATATGACAGTTATTTAAACATAACTCCTACACCACACATGAAAAATGGCTAATAATGCCTAGAGATATGTTTTTTTGTTAGTTGTACTAGAAAAATGATATTTTGTAAGGTTTGCAAAGACACAAGTTAGTTTTTTTATTCAATATAACAGTGTAACTGTCATAATAAATATGAAAGGTTTATAATCATAACTCCAAAACCAAATATGAAATTTGTCTTAAAACGCCTTTAATATTGAATTTATGTAAGTTTTAGCAGAATCAGGTATTTTGGAAAGAATCACAAATACAAATATTAGATTTTACTGGCCTCATATTGGTCACACTCAAAATGACAGTTTTTGAAACATAACTCCAAAAATACACATGCAAAATGTCTAATAATGCCCGAAGAAATGCATCTTTGAGAGTTTTCCTGGAAAAAAAACATTTGGTAAGGTTTGCAAAAACAAAATTTGATTTGTTACTCAATTTGACAGCAATGTACTTAGAATCCTGAGATAATAAGAAAAAAGCAATAAAAATGTATTCCAACATAATTTCCAAATCCAAACGTGCAAAATGTCTAAAAATGCCTGTGATATTGAATACATGTGAGTTTTACTAGATGCAGTTGTTTTTCTATGGTTTGCAAATACAAAAATGAGGTTTTACTCAATATGACTGTATACTCTAACACTCAATATGACAGTTATTTAAACATAACTCCTACACCACACATGAAAAATGGCTAATAATGCCTGAAATAATGCATTTTTGGGAGTTTTACTCGAAACATATGCTTTTTAAATCTTGCAAATGCAAAAGTAGTTTTTTTACTCAATATGACTATAATAGTCTTAGAATCCTGAGATAATGCGAAAAAAGCAATACAAATTTATTCAAACATAACTTCTAAACAACACTTGCAAAATGGCTAATAATAGCCAGAGATATGTTTTTTTGTTAGGTGTACTAGAAAAATGATCTTTTGTAAGGTTTGCAAAGACAAAAGGTAGTTTTTTTATTCAATATAACAATGTAACTGTCATACTAAATATGAAAGGTTTATAATCATAACTCCAAAACCAAATATGAAATGTGTCTTAAAAGCCTTTAATATTGAATTTATGTAAGTTTTAGCAAAATCGGGTATTTTGGAAAGAATCACAAATACAAATATTAGATTTTACTGGCCTCATATTGTTCACACTCAAAATGACAGTTTTTGAAACATAACTCCAAAAATACACATGCAAAATGTCTAATAATGCCTGAAGAAATGCATCTTCGAGAGGTTTCCTGAAAAAAAACATTTGGTAAGTTTTGCAAAACAAAATTTGATTTGTTACTCAATTTGACAGTAATGTACTTAGAATCCTGAGATAATGCGAAAAAAGCAATAAAAATGTATTCCAACATAATTCCTAATCCAAACGTGCAAAATGTCTAAAAATGCCTGTGATATTGAATACATGTGAGTTTTACTAGATGCAGTTGTTTTTCTATGGTTTGCAAATACAAAAATGAGGTTTTACTCAATATGACTGTATACTGTAACACTCAATATGACAGTTATTTAAACATAACTCCTGCACCACACATGAAAAATGGCTAATAATGCCTGAAAAAATGCATCTTTGGGAGTTTTACTCGAAACATATGCTTTTCTAAATCTTGCAAATGCAAAAAGTAGTTTTTTACTCAATATGACTATAATAGTCTTACAATCCTGAGATAATGCGAAAAAAGCAATACAAATGTATTCAGACATAACGTCTAAACAACACATGCAAAATGGCTAATAATGCCTAGAGATATGTTTGTTGGTTAGTTGTACTAGAAAAATGATATTTTGTAAGGTTTGCAAAGACACAAGTTAGTTTTTTTATTCAATATAACAGTGTAACTGTCATACTAAATATGAAAGGTTTATAATCATAACTCCAAAACCAAATATGAAATTTGTTTTTAAAGCCTTTAATATTGAATTTATGTAAGTTTTAGCAAAATCAGGTATTTTGGAAGAATCACAAATACAAATATTAGATTTTACTGGCCTCATATTGGTCACACTCAAAATGACAGTTTTTGAAACATAACTCCAAAAATACACATGCAAAATGTCTAATAATGCCCGAAGAAATGCATCTTTGAGAGTTTTCCTGAAAAAAAAAAACATTTGGTAAGGTTTGCAAAAACAAAATTTGATTTGTTACTCAATTTGACAGTAATGTACTTAGAATCCTGAGATAATGCGAAAAAAGCAATAAAAATGTATTCCAACATAATTCCTAATCCAAACGTGCAAAATGTCTAAAAATGCCTGTGATATTGAATACTTTTGAGTTTTACTAGATACAGATGATTTTCTATGGTTTGCAAATAAAAAAATGAGGTTTTACTCAATATGACTGTATACTGTAACACTCAATATGACAGTTATTTAAACATAACTCCTACACCACACATGAAAAATGGCTAATAATGCCTGAAAAAATGCATCTTTGGGAGTTTTACTCGAAACATATGCTTTTTTAAATCTTGCAAATGCAAAAAGTAGTTTTTTACTCAATATGACTATAATAGTCTTACAATCCTGAGATAATGCGAAAAAAGCAATACAAATGTATTCAAACATAACTTCTAAACAACACATGCAAATAATGGCTAATAATAGCTAGAGATATGTTTTTTGTTAGTTGTACTAGAAAAATGATCTTTTGTAAGGTTTGCAAAGACACAAGTTAGTTTTTTTATTCAATATAACAGTGTAACTGTCATACTAAATATGAAAGGTTTATAATCATAACTCCAAAACCAAATATGAAATTTGTCTTAAAAAGCCTTTAATATTGAATTTGTGTAAGTTTTAGCAGAATCAGGTATTTTGGAAAGAATCACAAATACAAATATTAGATTTTACTGGCCTCATATTGGTCACACTCAAAATGACAGTTTTTGAAGCATAACTCCAAAAATACACATGCAAAATGTCTAATAATGCCTGAAAAAATGCATATTCGAGAGTTTTCCTGAAAAAAAACATTTGGTAAGGTTTGCAAAAACAAAATTTGATTTGTTACTCAATTTGACAGTAATGCACTTAGAATCCTGAGATAAAGCGAAAAAAGCAATAAAAATGTAGTCCAACATAATTCCTAATGCAAACGTGCAAAATGTCTAAAAATGCCTGTGATATTGAATACATGTGAGTTTTACTAGATGCAGTTGTTTTTCTATGGTTTGCAAATAAAAAAATGGGTTTTTACTCAATGTGACTGTATACTGTAACACTCAATATGACAGTTATTTAAACATAACTCCTGCACCACACATGAAAAATGGCTAATAATGCCTGAAAAAATGCATCTTTGGGAGTTTTACTCGAAACATATGCTTTTTTAAATCTTGCAAATGCAAAAAGTAGTTTTTTACTCAATGTGACTATAATAGTCTTACAATCCTGAGATAATGCGAAAAAAGCAATACAAATGTATTCAAACATAACTTCTAAACAACACATGCAAAATGGTTAATAATGCCTAGAGATATGTTTGTTGGTTAGTTGTACTAGAAAAATGATATTTTGTAAGGTTTGCAAAGACACAAGTTAGTTTTTTTATTCAATATAACAGTGTAACTGTCATAATAAATATGAAAGGTTTATAATCATAACTCCAAAACCAAATATGAAATTTGTCTTAAAACGCCTTTAATATTGAATTTATGTAAGTTTTACCAAAATCAGGTATTTTGGAAAGAATCACAAATACAAATATTAGATTTTACTGGCCTCATATTGGTCACACTCAAAATGACAGTTTTTGAAACATAACTCCAAAAATACACATGCAAAATGTCTAATAATGCCTGATAAAATGCATCTTCGAGAGTTTTCCTGAAAAAAAACAATTGGTAAGGTTTGCAAAACCAAATTTGATTTGTTACTCAATTTGACAGTAATGTACTTAGAATCCTGAGATAATGCGAAAAAAGCAATAAAAATGAATTCCAACATAATTCCTAATCCAAACGTGCAAAATGTCTAAAAATGCCTGTGATATTGAATACATGTGAGTTTTACTAGATGCAGTTGTTTTTCTATGGTTTGCAAATACAAAAATGAGGTTTTACTCAATATGACTGTATACTGTAACACTCAATATGACAGTTATTTAAACATAACTCCTACACCACACATGAAAAATGGCTAATAATGCCTAGAGATATGTTTTTTTGTTAGTTGTACTAGAAAAATGATATTTTGTAAGGTTTGCAAAGACACAAGTTAGTTTTTTTATTCAATATAACAGTGTAACTGTCATAATAAATATGAAAGGTTTATAATCATAACTCCAAAACCAAATATGAAATTTGTTTTAAAACGCCTTTAATATTGAATTTATGTAAGTTTTAGCAGAATCAGGTATTTTGGAAAGAATCACAAATACAAATATTAGATTTTACTGGCCTCATATTGGTCACACTCAAAATGACAGTTTTTGAAACATAACTCCAAAAATACACATGCAAAATGTCTAATAATGCCCGAAGAAATGCATCTTTGAGAGTTTTCCTGGAAAAAAAACATTTGGTAAGGTTTGCAAAAACAAAATTTGATTTGTTACTCAATTTGACAGCAATGTACTTAGAATCCTGAGATAATAAGAAAAAAGCAATAAAAATGTATTCCAACATAATTTCCAAATCCAAACGTGCAAAATGTCTAAAAATGCCTGTGATATTGAATACATGTGAGTTTTACTAGATGCAGTTGTTTTTCTATGGTTTGCAAATACAAAAATGAGGTTTTACTCAATATGACTGTATACTCTAACACTCAATATGACAGTTATTTAAACATAACTCCTACACCACACATGAAAAATGGCTAATAATGCCTGAAATAATGCATTTTTGGGAGTTTTACTCGAAACATATGCTTTTTTAAATCTTGCAAATGCAAAAAGTAGTTTTTTACTCAATATGACTATAATAGTCTTAGAATCCTGAGATAATGCGAAAAAAGCAATACAAATTTATTCAAACATAACTTCTAAACAACACTTGCAAAATGGCTAATAATAGCCAGAGATATGTTTTTTTGTTAGGTGTACTAGAAAAATGATCTTTTGTAAGGTTTGCAAAGACAAAAGGTAGTTTTTTTATTCAATATAACAATGTAACTGTCATACTAAATATGAAAGGTTTATAATCATAACTCCAAAACCAAATATGAAATGTGTCTTAAAAAGCCTTTAATATTGAATTTATGTAAGTTTTAGCAAAATCGGGTATTTTGGAAAGAATCACAAATACAAATATTAGATTTTACTGGCCTCATATTGTTCACACTCAAAATGACAGTTTTTGAAACATAACTCCAAAAATACACATGCAAAATGTCTAATAATGCCTGAAGAAATGCATCTTCGAGAGGTTTCCTGAAAAAAAACATTTGGTAAGTTTTGCAAAAACAAAATTTGATTTGTTACTCAATTTGACAGTAATGTACTTAGAATCCTGAGATAATGCGAAAAAAGCAATAAAAATGTATTCCAACATAATTCCTAATCCAAACGTGCAAAATGTCTAAAAATGCCTGTGATATTGAATACATGTGAGTTTTACTAGATGCAGTTGTTTTTCTATGGTTTGCAAATACAAAAATGAGGTTTTACTCAATATGACTGTATACTGTAACACTCAATATGACAGTTATTTAAACATAACTCCTGCACCACACATGAAAAATGGCTAATAATGCCTGAAAAAATGCATCTTTGGGAGTTTTACTCGAAACATATGCTTTTCTAAATCTTGCAAATGCAAAAAGTAGTTTTTTACTCAATATGACTATAATAGTCTTACAATCCTGAGATAATGCGAAAAAAGCAATACAAATGTATTCAGACATAACGTCTAAACAACACATGCAAAATGGCTAATAATGCCTAGAGATATGTTTGTTGGTTAGTTGTACTAGAAAAATGATATTTTGTAAGGTTTGCAAAGACACAAGTTAGTTTTTTTATTCAATATAACAGTGTAACTGTCATACTAAATATGAAAGGTTTATAATCATAACTCCAAAACCAAATATGAAATTTGTTTTTAAAAGCCTTTAATATTGAATTTATGTAAGTTTTAGCAAAATCAGGTATTTTGGAAAGAATCACAAATACAAATATTAGATTTTACTGGCCTCATATTGGTCACACTCAAAATGACAGTTTTTGAAACATAACTCCAAAAATACACATGCAAAATGTCTAATAATGCCCGAAGAAATGCATCTTTGAGAGTTTTCCTGAAAAAAAAAACATTTGGTAAGGTTTGCAAAAACAAAATTTGATTTGTTACTCAATTTGACAGTAATGTACTTAGAATCCTGAGATAATGCGAAAAAAGCAATAAAAATGTATTCCAACATAATTCCTAATCCAAACGTGCAAAATGTCTAAAAATGCCTGTGATATTGAATACTTTTGAGTTTTACTAGATACAGATGATTTTCTATGGTTTGCAAATAAAAAAATGAGGTTTTACTCAATATGACTGTATACTGTAACACTCAATATGACAGTTATTTAAACATAACTCCTACACCACACATGAAAAATGGCTAATAATGCCTGAAAAAATGCATCTTTGGGAGTTTTACTCGAAACATATGCTTTTTTAAATCTTGCAAATGCAAAAAGTAGTTTTTTACTCAATATGACTATAATAGTCTTACAATCCTGAGATAATGCGAAAAAAGCAATACAAATGTATTCAAACATAACTTCTAAACAACACATGCAAAATGGCTAATAATAGCTAGAGATATGTTTTTTTGTTAGTTGTACTAGAAAAATGATCTTTTGTAAGGTTTGCAAAGACACAAGTTAGTTTTTTTATTCAATATAACAGTGTAACTGTCATACTAAATATGAAAGGTTTATAATCATAACTCCAAAACCAAATATGAAATTTGTCTTAAAAAGCCTTTAATATTGAATTTGTGTAAGTTTTAGCAGAATCAGGTATTTTGGAAAGAATCACAAATACAAATATTAGATTTTACTGGCCTCATATTGGTCACACTCAAAATGACAGTTTTTGAAGCATAACTCCAAAAATACACATGCAAAATGTCTAATAATGCCTGAAAAAATGCATATTCGAGAGTTTTCCTGAAAAAAAACATTTGGTAAGGTTTGCAAAAACAAAATTTGATTTGTTACTCAATTTGACAGTAATGCACTTAGAATCCTGAGATAAAGCGAAAAAAGCAATAAAAATGTAGTCCAACATAATTCCTAATGCAAACGTGCAAAATGTCTAAAAATGCCTGTGATATTGAATACATGTGAGTTTTACTAGATGCAGTTGTTTTTCTATGGTTTGCAAATAAAAAAATGGGTTTTTACTCAATGTGACTGTATACTGTAACACTCAATATGACAGTTATTTAAACATAACTCCTGCACCACACATGAAAAATGGCTAATAATGCCTGAAAAAATGCATCTTTGGGAGTTTTACTCGAAACATATGCTTTTTTAAATCTTGCAAATGCAAAAAGTAGTTTTTTACTCAATGTGACTATAATAGTCTTACAATCCTGAGATAATGCGAAAAAAGCAATACAAATGTATTCAAACATAACTTCTAAACAACACATGCAAAATGGTTAATAATGCCTAGAGATATGTTTGTTGGTTAGTTGTACTAGAAAAATGATATTTTGTAAGGTTTGCAAAGACACAAGTTAGTTTTTTTATTCAATATAACAGTGTAACTGTCATAATAAATATGAAAGGTTTATAATCATAACTCCAAAACCAAATATGAAATTTGTCTTAAAACGCCTTTAATATTGAATTTATGTAAGTTTTACCAAAATCAGGTATTTTGGAAAGAATCACAAATACAAATATTAGATTTTACTGGCCTCATATTGGTCACACTCAAAATGACAGTTTTTGAAACATAACTCCAAAAATACACATGCAAAATGTCTAATAATGCCTGATAAAATGCATCTTCGAGAGTTTTCCTGAAAAAAAACAATTGGTAAGGTTTGCAAAACCAAATTTGATTTGTTACTCAATTTGACAGTAATGTACTTAGAATCCTGAGATAATGCGAAAAAAGCAATAAAAATGTATTCCAACATAATTCCTAATCCAAACGTGCAAAATGTCTAAAAATGCCTGTGATATTGAATACATGTGAGTTTTACTAGATGCAGTTGTTTTTCTATGGTTTGCAAATACAAAAATGAGGTTTTACTCAATATGACTGTATACTGTAACACTCAATATGACAGTTATTTAAACATAACTCCTACACCACACATGAAAAATGGCTAATAATGCCTAGAGATATGTTTTTTTGTTAGTTGTACTAGAAAAATGATATTTTGTAAGGTTTGCAAAGACACAAGTTAGTTTTTTTATTCAATATAACAGTGTAACTGTCATAATAAATATGAAAGGTTTATAATCATAACTCCAAAACCAAATATGAAATTTGTCTTAAAACGCCTTTAATATTGAATTTATGTAAGTTTTAGCAGAATCAGGTATTTTGGAAAGAATCACAAATACAAATATTAGATTTTACTGGCCTCATATTGGTCACAGTCAAAATGACAGTTTTTGAAACATAACTCCAAAAACACACATGCAAAATGTCTAATAATGCCTGAAGAAATGCATCTTCGAGAGTTTTCCTGGAAAAAAAACATTTGGTAAGGTTTGCAAAAACAAAATTTGATTTGTTACTCAATTTGACAGTAATGTACTTAGAATCCTGAGATAATGCGAAAAAAGCAATAAAAATGTATTCCAACATAATTCCTAATCCAAACGTGCAAAATGTCTAAAAATGCCTGTGATATTGAATACATGTGAGTTTTACTGGATACAGTTGTTTTTCTATGGTTTGCAAATACAAAAATAATGTTTTACTCAATATGACTGTATACTGTAACACTCAATATGACAGCTATTTAAACATAACTCCAACAACACACATGAAAAATGGCTAATAATGCCTGAAATAATGCATCTTTGGGAGTTTTACTCGAAACATATGCTTTTTTAAATCTTGCAAATGCAAAAAGTAGTTTTTTACTCAATATGACTATAATAGTCTTAGAATCCTGAGATAATGCGAAAAAAGCAATAAAAATGTATTCAAACATAACTTCTAAACAACACATGCAAAATGGCTAATAATAGCTAGAGATATGTTTTTTTGTTAGTTGTACTAGAAAAATGATCTTTTGTAAGGTTTGAAAAGACACAAGTTAGTTTTTTTATTCAATATAACAGTGTAACTGTCATACTAAATATGAAAGGTTTATAATCATAACTCCAAAACCAAATATGAAATGTGTCTTGAAAAGCCTTTAATATTGAACTTATGTAAGTTTTAGCAGAATCAGGTATTTTGGAAAGAATCACAAATACAAATATTAGATTTTACTGGCCTCATATTGGTCACACTCAAAATGACAGTTTTTGAAGCATAACTCCAAAAATACACATGCAAAATGTCTAATAATGCCTGAAAAAATGCATCTTCGAGAGTTTTCCTGAAAAAAAACATTTGGTAAGGTTTGCAAAAATAAAATTTAATTTGTTACTCAATTTGACAGTAATGTACTTAGAATCCTGAGATAATGCGAAAAAAGCAATAAAAATGTATTCCAACATAATTCTAATCAAAACATGCAAAAAGTCTAAAAAATGCCTGTGATATTGAATACATGTGAGTTTTACTAGATACAGTTGTTTTTCTATGGTTTGCAAATACAAAAATGAGGTTTTACTCAATATGACTGTATACTGTAACACTCAATATGACAGTTATTTAAACATAACTCCTACACCACACATGAAAAATGGCTAATAATGCCTGAAATAATGCATCTTTGGGAGTTTTACTCGAAACATATGCTTTTTTAAATCTTGCAAATGCCAAAAGTAGTTTTTTACTCAATATGAATATAATGTTCTTAGAATCCTGAGATAATTTGAAAAAAGCAATACAATTGTATTTAAACATAACTTCTTAACAACACATGAAAAATGACTGATATTACCTCGAGATATGTATTTTTGTTAGTTGTACTAGAAAAATGATCTTTTGTAAGGTTTGCAAAGACACAAGTTAGTTTTTTTATTCAATATAACAGTGTAACTGTCATACTAAATATGAACGGTTTATAATCATAACTCCAAAACCAAATATGAAATTTGTCTTAAAAAGCCTTTAATATTGAATTCATGTAAGTTTTACCAGAATCAGGTATTTTGGAAAGAATCACAAATACAAATATTAGATTTTACTGGCCTCATATTGGTCACACTCAAAATGACAGTTTTTGAAACATAACTCCAAAAATACACATGCAAAATGTCTAATAATGCCCGAAGAAATGCATCTTCGAGAGTTTTCCTGAAAAAAAAAAAACATTTGGTAAGGTTTGCAAAAACAAAATTTGATTTGTTACTCAATTTGACAGTAATGTACTTAGAATCCTGAGATAATGCGAAAAAAGCAATAAAAATGTATTCCAACATAATTCCTAATCCAAACGTGCAAAAATTCTAAAAATGCCTGTGATATTTAATACTTGTGAGTTTTACTAGATACAGTTGTTTTTCTATGGTTTGCAAATACAAAAATGAGGTTTTACTCAATATGACTGTATACTGTAACACTCAATATGACACTTATTTAAACATAACTCCTACACCACACATGAAAAATGGCTAATAATGCCTGAAATAATGCATCTTTGGGAGTTTTACTCGAAACATATGCTTTTTTAAATCTTGCAAATGCAAAAAGTAGTTTTTTTTACTCAATATGACTATAATGTTCTTAGAATCCTGAGATAATGCAAAAAAAGCAATACAATTGTATTCAAACATAACTTCTAAACAACACATGAAAAATGACTGATATTACCTTGAGATATGTATTTTTGTTAGTTGTACTCGAAAAATGATCTTTTATAAGGTTTGCAAAGACACAAGTCAGTGTTTTTATTCAATATAACAGTGTGACTGTCATAATAAATATGAAAGGTTTATAATCATAACTCCAAAACCGAACATGAAATGTGTTTAAAAAAGCCTGTAATATTGAATTTATGTGAGTTTTAGCAGAATCAGGTATTTTGGAAAGGTTCACAAATACAAAAATTAGGTTTTACTGGCCTCATATTGGTCACACTCAAAATGACAGTTTTTGAAACATAACTCCAAAAATACACATGCGAAATGTCTAAAAATGCCTGAAGAAATGCATCTTCGAGAGTTTTCGTGGAAAAAAAACATTTGGTAAGGTTTGCAAAAACAAAATTTGATTTGTTACTCAATTTGACAGTAATGTACTTAGAATCCTGAGATAATGCGAAAAAAGCAATAAAAATGTATTCCAACATAATTTCTAAATCCAAACGTGCAAAATGTCTAAAAAAGCCCGTGATATTGAATACATGTGAGTTTTACTGGATGCAGTTGTTTTTCTATGGTTTGCAAATACAAAAATGAGGTTTTACTCAATATGACTGTATACTGTAACACTCAATATGACAGTTATTTAAACATAACTCCTACACCACACATGAAAAATGGCTAATAATGCCTGAAAAAATGCATCTTTGGGAGTTTTACTCGAAACACATGCTTTTTTAAATCTTGCAAATGCAAAAAGTAGTTTTTTATTCAATGTGACTATAATAGTCTTACAATCCTGAGATAATGCGAAAAAAGCAATAAAAATGTATTCAAACATAACTTCTAAACAACACATACAAAATGGCTAATAATGCCTAGAGATATGTTTGTTGGTTAGTTGTACTAAAAAAATGATCTTTTGTAAGGTTTGCAAAGACACAAGTTAGTTTTTTTATTCAATATAACAGTGTAACTGTCATACTAAATATGAAAGGTTTATAATCATAACTCCAAAACCAAATATGAAATGTGTCTTGAAAAGCCTTTAATATTGAATTTATGTAAGTTTTAGCAGAATCAGGTATTTTGGAAAGAATCACAAATACAAATATTAGATTTTACTGGCCTCATATTGGTCACACTCAAAATGACAGTTTTTGAAGCATAACTCCAAAAATACACATGCAAAATGTCTAATAATGCCTGAAAAAATGCATCTTCGAGAGTTTTCCTGAAAAAAAACATTTGGTAAGGTTTGCAAAAATAAAATTTAATTTGTTACTCAATTTGACAGTAATGTACTTAGAATCCTGAGATAATGCGAAAAAAGCAATAAAAATGTATTCCAACATAATTCTAATCAAAACATGCAAAAAGTCTAAAAAATGCCTGTGATATTGAATACATGTGAGTTTTACTAGATACAGTTGTTTTTCTATGGTTTGCAAATACAAAAATGAGGTTTTACTCAATATGACTGTATACTGTAACACTCAATATGACAGTTATTTAAACATAACTCCTACACCACACATGAAAAATGGCTAATAATGCCTGAAATAATGCATCTTTGGGAGTTTTACTCGAAACATATGCTTTTTTAAATCTTGCAAATGCCAAAAGTAGTTTTTTACTCAATATGAATATAATGTTCTTAGAATCCTGAGATAATTTGAAAAAAGCAATACAATTGTATTTAAACATAACTTCTTAACAACACATGAAAAATGACTGATATTACCTCGAGATATGTATTTTTGTTAGTTGTACTAGAAAAATGATCTTTTGTAAGGTTTGCAAAGACACAAGTTAGTTTTTTTATTCAATATAACAGTGTAACTGTCATACTAAATATGAACGGTTTATAATCATAACTCCAAAACCAAATATGAAATTTGTCTTAAAAAGCCTTTAATATTGAATTCATGTAAGTTTTACCAGAATCAGGTATTTTGGAAAGAATCACAAATACAAATATTAGATTTTACTGGCCTCATATTGGTCACACTCAAAATGACAGTTTTTGAAACATAACTCCAAAAATACACATGCAAAATGTCTAATAATGCCCGAAGAAATGCATCTTCGAGAGTTTTCCTGAAAAAAAAAAAACATTTGGTAAGGTTTGCAAAAACAAAATTTGATTTGTTACTCAATTTGACAGTAATGTACTTAGAATCCTGAGATAATGCGAAAAAAGCAATAAAAATGTATTCCAACATAATTCCTAATCCAAACGTGCAAAAATTCTAAAAATGCCTGTGATATTTAATACTTGTGAGTTTTACTAGATACAGTTGTTTTTCTATGGTTTGCAAATACAAAAATGAGGTTTTACTCAATATGACTGTATACTGTAACACTCAATATGACACTTATTTAAACATAACTCCTACACCACACATGAAAAATGGCTAATAATGCCTGAAATAATGCATCTTTGGGAGTTTTACTCGAAACATATGCTTTTTTAAATCTTGCAAATGCAAAAAGTAGTTTTTTTTACTCAATATGACTATAATGTTCTTAGAATCCTGAGATAATGCAAAAAAAGCAATACAATTGTATTCAAACATAACTTCTAAACAACACATGAAAAATGACTGATATTACCTTGAGATATGTATTTTTGTTAGTTGTACTCGAAAAATGATCTTTTATAAGGTTTGCAAAGACACAAGTCAGTGTTTTTATTCAATATAACAGTGTGACTGTCATAATAAATATGAAAGGTTTATAATCATAACTCCAAAACCGAACATGAAATGTGTTTAAAAAAGCCTGTAATATTGAATTTATGTGAGTTTTAGCAGAATCAGGTATTTTGGAAAGGTTCACAAATACAAAAATTAGGTTTTACTGGCCTCATATTGGTCACACTCAAAATGACAGTTTTTGAAACATAACTCCAAAAATACACATGCGAAATGTCTAAAAATGCCTGAAGAAATGCATCTTCGAGAGTTTTCGTGGAAAAAAAACATTTGGTAAGGTTTGCAAAAACAAAATTTGATTTGTTACTCAATTTGACAGTAATGTACTTAGAATCCTGAGATAATGCGAAAAAAGCAATAAAAATGTATTCCAACATAATTTCTAAATCCAAACGTGCAAAATGTCTAAAAAAGCCCGTGATATTGAATACATGTGAGTTTTACTGGATGCAGTTGTTTTTCTATGGTTTGCAAATACAAAAATGAGGTTTTACTCAATATGACTGTATACTGTAACACTCAATATGACAGTTATTTAAACATAACTCCTACACCACACATGAAAAATGGCTAATAATGCCTGAAAAAATGCATCTTTGGGAGTTTTACTCGAAACACATGCTTTTTTAAATCTTGCAAATGCAAAAAGTAGTTTTTTATTCAATGTGACTATAATAGTCTTACAATCCTGAGATAATGCGAAAAAAGCAATAAAAATGTATTCAAACATAACTTCTAAACAACACATACAAAATGGCTAATAATGCCTAGAGATATGTTTGTTGGTTAGTTGTACTAAAAAAATGATATTTTGTAAGGTTTGCAAAGACACAAGTTTGTTTTTTTATTCAATATAACAGTGTAACTGTCATACTAAATATGAAAGGTTTATAATCATAACTCCAAAACCAAATATGAAATTTGTCTTTAAAAGCCTTTAATATTGAATTTATGTAAGTTTTAGCAGAATCAGGTATTTTGGAAAGAATCACAAATACAAATATTAGATTTTACTGGCCTCATATTGGTCACACTCAAAATGACAGTTTTTGAAACATAACTCCAAAAACACACATGCAAAATGTCTAATAATGCCTGAAGAAATGCATCTTCGAGAGTTTTCCTGGAAAAAAAACATTTGGTAAGGTTTGCAAAAACAAAATTTGATTTGTTACTCAATTTGACAGTAATGTACTTAGAATCCTGAGATAATGCGAAAAAAGCAATAAAAATGTATTCCAACATAATTCCTAATCCAAACGTGCAAAATGTCTAAAAATGCCCGTGATATTGAATACATGTGAGTTTTACTGGATACAGTTGTTTTTCTATGGTTTGCAAATACAAAAATAATGTTTTACTCAATATGACTGTATACTGTAACACTCAATATGACAGCTATTTAAACATAACTCCAACAACACACATGAAAAATGGCTAATAATGCCTGAAATAATGCATCTTTGGGAGTTTTACTCGAAACATATGCTTTTTTAAATCTTGCAAATGCAAAAAGTAGTTTTTTACTCAATATGACTATAATAGTCTTAGAATCCTGAGATAATGCGAAAAAAGCAATAAAAATGTATTCAAACATAACTTCTAAACAACACATGCAAAATGGCTAATAATAGCTAGAGATATGTTTTTTTGTTAGTTGTACTAGAAAAATGATCTTTTGTAAGGTTTGCAAAGACACAAGTTAGTTTTTTTATTCAATATAACAGTGTAACTGTCATACTAAATATGAAAGGTTTATAATCATAACTCCAAAACCAAATATGAAATTTGTCTTAAAAAGTCTTTAAAATTGAATTTGTGTAAGTTTTAGCAGAATCGGGTATTTTGGAAAGAATCACAAATACAAATATTAGATTTTACTGGCCTCATATTGGTCACACTCAAAATGACAGTTTTTGAAGCATAACTCCAAAAATACACATGCAAAATGTCTAATAATGCCTGAAAAAATGCATCTTCGAGAGTTTTCCTGAAAAAAAAACATTTGGTAAGGTTTGCAAAAACAAAATTTAATTTGTTACTCAATTTGACAGTAATGTACTTAGAATCCTGAGATAATGCGAAAAAAGCAATAAAAATGTATTCCAACATAATTCCTAATCCAAACATGCAAAAAGTCTAAAAATGCCTGTGATATTGAATACATGTGAGTTTTACTAGATACAGTTGTTTTTCTATGGTTTGCAAATACAAAAATGAGGTTTTACTCAATATGACTGTATACTCTAACACTCAATATGACAGTTATTTAAACATAACTCCTACACCACACATGAAAAATGGCTAATAATGCCTGAAAAAATGCATCTTTGGGAGTTTTACTCGAAACATATGCTTTTTTAAATCTTGCAAATGCAAAAAGTAGTTTTTTACTCAATGTGACTATAATAGTCTTACAATCCTGAGATAATGCGAAAAAAAGCAATAAAAATGTATTCAAACATAACTTCTAAACAACACATGCAAAACGGCTAATAATAGCTAGAGATATGTTTTTTTTGTTAGTTGTACTAGAAAAATGATATTTTGTAAGGTTTGCAAAGACACAAGTCAGTGTTTTTATTCAATATAACAGTGTAACTGTCATAATAAATATGAAAGGTTTATAATCATAACTCCAAAACCGAACATGAAATGTGTTTAAAAAAGCCTGTAATATTGAATTTATGTGAGTTTTAGCAGAATCAGGTATTTTGGAAAGGTTCACAAATACAAAAATTAGGTTTTACTGGCCTCACATTGGTCACACTCAAAATGACAGTTTTTGAAACATAACTCCAAAAATACACATGCGAAATGTCTAATAATGCCTGAAGAAATGCATCTTTGAGAGTATTCCTGAAAAAAACAACATTTGGTGAGGTTTGCAAATTTTTTTTTTATTTTTTACTTAATTCGACAGCAATGTATATAGGATCCTGAGATAATGCGAAAAAAGCAATAAAAATGCATTCCAGCATAATTCCTAATTCAAACATGCAAAATGTCTAAAAATGCCTGTGATATTGAATCCTTGTGAGTTTTACTAGATACAGATGTTTTTCAATGGTTTGCAAACACAAAAATGAGGTTTTACTCAATATGACTGTATACTGTAACACTCAATATGACAGTTATTTAAACATAACTCCTACACCACACATGAAAAATAGCTAATAATGCCTGAAATAATGCATCTTTGGGAGTTTTACTCAAAACATATGCTTTTTTATATTTTGCAAATGCAAAAAGTAGTTTTTTACTCAGTATGACTATAATAGTCTTACAATCCTAAAATAATGCGAAAAAAGCAATAAAAATGTATTCAAACATATTTTCTAAACGACACATGCAAAATGGCTAATAATGCCTAGATATATGTTTTTTTGTTAGTTGTACTAGAAAAATGATCTTTTGTAAGGTTTGCAAAGACATAAGTTAGTTTTTTTAATTCAGTATAACAGTATAACTGTCATACTAAATATGAAAGGTTTATAATCATAACTCCAAAACCAAACATGAAATTTGACTTAAAAAGCCTGTAATATTGAATTCATGTGAAACATAATTCCAAAAATACACATGCAAAATTTCTAATAATGCCTGAAGAAATGCATCTTCGAGAGTTTTCCAGAAAGAAAACATTTGGTAAGGTTTGCAAAAACAAAAAGTAATTTTTTACTCAATTTGACAGTAATGTACTTAGAATCCTGAGATAATTTGAAAAAAGCAATACAAATGTATTCCAACATAATTCCTAATCCAAACGTGCAAAATGTCTAAAAATGCCTGTGTTATTGAATACATGTGAGTTTTACTATAGTACAGTTGTTTTTCTATGGTTTGCAAATAGAAATGTAGGTTTTACTCAATATGACTGTATACTGTAACACTCAATATGAGAGTTATTTAAACATAACTCCTACACCACACATGAAAAATGGCTAATAATGCCTGAAATAATACATCTTTGGGAGTTTTACTCGGAACATATGCTTTTTTAAATCTTGCAAATGCAAAAAGTATTTTTTACTCAATATGACTATAATGTTCTTAGATTCCTGAGATAATGCGAAAAAGCAATACAAAAGTTTTCAAACATAACTTTTAAACAACACATGCAAAACGGCTAATAATTCCTAGAGATATGTATCTGTGTTAGTTGTAGTAGAAAAATGATCTTTTTTAGGGTTCACTTGGAAAACAAAATCCTATTTGTATGTCTAGTCTACTTTAAATTTCTACTATAATTTTTAAATTTTTTTAAATAGGTTATAAATCTGTAGAATTGAAGACATAATCTGTAAATTAAAAAAACGCCTGTTATTTTAAGTAATATACCAGTAATGACAAACTATGTATATTCCTATTTTTTTTTACAGAAAAATACCAAATTATTTATACATATTATTTTCTGTTTTCTCAAATTACTTTCAATTTCATGTAAAATTACAGTATTTAACTTTAATTAAATATGAAGCTTGTTATATAAAAGTATTTGTTCATACTAACAATCTAACAGTTTTATATGTAATTTTAAGGTAAATCAAATTTTTTCAATATTTATGTGTATTTTCACATTCAAGTCGAAAAATATATGTAGCCTCTTATAAAAGGTGTATGCTCAAACTGTAATATGACGTACATGAAATACTGCAAGAGATTCTTAATCAACAGTCAACAGCCGTACAGATCATACTGACGGTGGCCTTACAAACAACTTTAACAATGTTACAAATATGCGCCACACTGTGGAGCCACATCAATCAAGACTGACAAACACATTTCAGGAGAACATCGTCACCGTAACACAACATTAACACAACAGAAACAATTCCTAGAATTCCATGTGTTATAATATACACCCCCACAGCCTAATCCCGCCCAGCTCAACCAACGTACGGAGGGGGTCGGTGATGTTTTGTGGCACGGGGTTGTGGGGTAGCGGGATTGTAGCCCGGAAGAGTCAGCGCTGCTTGGGCTTGTGGGTATTTGTTATGTTGTGTTTATGTTTTATTACAGTGAGGATGTTTTCCTGAAATGTGTTTATCATTCTTGTTCGATGTGGGTTCACAGCAGTGTGGTGCACATTTGTAACAGTGTTAAAGTTGTTTGTACAGCCAACGTCAGTGTGACCTGTGTGGCTGTTAACCAAGTATATCTTGCAGTCACTTTTCTAATGAACGACGAAATCATGCTCATCACATGCCTCAATTGGCACCCTGATGATTTGATGAATGAGCGTTCAATGAAACCCACCACGGTATTATGTGTCATATTCGCCCGGCCAAACTTTGAGTCAACCCTACATGAGGGTCAGTGAAATTCTTGTGGTGAAATGACAGGAATGGTAAGTATGTCGCTAGGGTGGGATAGCCATTCATGCAAGGTTAACCCACTTTGTATCAATTTCCTGCATCCCCCGCTAAAGTCAATGAGACACCCCTGATCCTAACAATTCAGAAAAAATATGTTAAACAATGGTATTTTTCTGTGGAATCGCCAGAATTGTCACTTCACTAAAGGTGGTTGATCGTAATAATTTGGAAAAACTCTTTAGAATAAAGGTATTTTTCTGCAGAACTGTTTGCATCGTCACTTTATTAAAGGTGGTTGATCTTAATAATTTAGTAAAAATCTGTACAATTACGATATTTCACCCCAAAACGTTTCATGAAAATTTCTGTAAATCGAATATTTTTGATCATTATTTGGTTTACAATGTTTTACTTTAGTTTTATGGTTTTTGTTTGGCAGCCGTCGCTGCCAGTAAATGACCGTTTTTTTACAAAATTTATTTTTACAGTGTTTGCAAAGATAAAAGTTATTTTTTTTTATTCAATATAACAGTAAAACTGTCATACTAAATATGAAAGGTTAATAAACATAACTCCAAAACCAAACATGAAATCTGTCTAAAAAAGCCTATAATATTGACTTTATGTGAGTTTTACCTGAATTAGGTATTTTGGAAAGGTTCACAAATACAAAAATTTGGTTTTACTGGCCTCACATTGGTCACACTCAATAAGACAGTTTTTGAACCCTATCTCCAAAAATACACATGCAAAATTACAAAAAAATGCCTGAAGAAATGTATCTTTGTGAGTTTTACTGGATAAAAAAAACATTTTGTAAGGGTTGCAAAAACAAAAAGAAATGTTTTGTAATGTTAATGTAATTTTAAGGTAAATTAATTTTTTTTAATATTTATGTGTATTTTCACATTCAAGGCGAAAAATATATGTAGCCTCTTATAAAAGGTTTATGCTCAAACTAACATTTACATTTTTTTCCCTGTAATATGACATACATGAGTGACTGCAAGACATACTTAATCAACAGTCAAGAGCCTTACAGATCACACTGACGGTGGCCGTACAAAAAACTTTAACAATGTTACAAATATGCGCCAAATTGTGGAGCCACATCAAACAAGAATGACAAACAAATTTCTGGAGAACATCTTCACCGTAACACAACATTAACACAACAGAAACAAAACCCAGAATTCCATGTGTTACAATATACACCCCCACCACCTAACCCCGCCCACCTCAACCAACGCATGGAGGGGGGCGGTGATGTTTTGGGGTGCGGGGTTGGGTGGTAGCAGGGGTGTAGCCCGGAAGAGTCAGCGCTGCATGGGCTTGTGGGTATTTGTTATGTTATGTTGTGTTTATGTTTTGTTACAGTGAGAATGTTTTCCTGAAATGTGTTTATCATTCTTGTTCGATGTGGATTCACAGTGTGGTGCATATTTTGTAACAGTGTTAAAGTTGTTTGTACAGCCACCAGCAGTGTGACCTGTGTGGCTGTTGACCAAGTATGTCTTGCAGTCACTATCACATGTAGGACAATACCGTGCACATCACACTCATCAGTAGGCGTGCTGATGATTTGTTGAATGAACGTATAAGAAATCACCCGGCCAGACTTGGGTCAATCCTACATGAGGGTCAGTAAAATTCTCACAGTGAAATGGTAGGATCAGTAAGTATGTTGCTAGGGTGGGGTAGCCATTCATGCAAGGTGAATCCACTTTGCATCAAGTTCCTGCATCCAGTGGCCCCCCACTAAAGTCAATAAGACACCCCTGATCCTAACTATTCAGAAAAAATCTGTAAAAAAATGGTATTTTTCTGAGGAACCGCCAGCATTGTCACTTCACTAAAGGTGGTTGGTCGTAATAATTTGGAAAAACTCTTTAGAATAAAGGTATTTTTCTGCAGAACTGTTTGCATCGTCACTTTATCAAAGGTGGTTGATCTTAATAATTTAGTAAAAATCTGTAAAATTATGATATTTCACCCCAAAACGTTTCATGAAAATTTCTGTAAATATAATATTTTTGATCATTATTTGGTTTACAATGTTTTACTTTAGTTTTATGGTTTTTGTTTGGCAGCCGTAGCTGCCAGTAAAGGACCGTTTTTTTACAAAATTTATTTTTACAGTGTTTGCAAAGATAAAAGTTAGTTTTTTTTATTCAATATAACAGTAAAACTGTCATACTAATTATGAAAGGTTAATAAACATAACTCCAAAACCAAACATGAAATCTGTCTAAAAAAGCCCGTAATGTTGACTTTATGTGAGTTTTACCTGAATTAGGTATTTTGGAAAGGTTCACAAATACAAAAATTTGATTTTACTTGCCTCACATTGGTCACACTCAATAAGACAGTTTTTGAACCCTATCGCCAAAAATACACATGCAAAATTACAAAAAAATGCCTGAAGAAATGTATCTTTGTGAGTTTTACTGGATAAAAAAAACATTTTGTAAGGGTTGCAAAAACAAAAAGAAATGTTTTACCCAATTTGACAGTAATGTACTTAAAATCCTGAGACAATGCAAAAAGAGCAATAAAAATGTATTCCAACATAATTCCTAATCCAAATGTGCAAAATGTCTAAAAATGCCTGTGATATTGAATCCATGTGAGTTTTACTAGATACAGTTGATTTCCTATGGTTTGCAAATCCAAAAATTAGGTTTTACTCAATATGACTGTATACTGTAACACTCAATATGACAGTTATTTAAACATAACTCCTACATGCATCTTTGGGAGTTTTACTCGAAACGATTGCTTTTTTAAATCTTTGCAATGCAAAAAATTGTTGTTTTACTCAATATGACAATAATGTTCTTGGAATCCTGAGATAATGCGAAAAAAGCAATAAAAATGTTTTCAACCACAACTTTTAAACAACACATGCAAAACGGCTAATAATGCCTAGAGATGTGTATCTTTGTTTGTTGTAGTAGAAAAATGATCATTTGTAGGGTTCACTGTAAAAAAAAAAAAAAAATCAAATTTTTATGGTTAGTTTACTCTAAATTTCTACTGTAATTTTTAAATTTTTTTTAGATAGGTTGAAAAGCTGTAGAATTGAAAACATTATCTGTAAATAAACAAACCGCCTGTTATTTTGAATAATATACCAGTAATGACGAACTATGTATATTCCTATTTTTTTACAGAAAAATACCAAATTAATTATACATATTATTTTCCGTTTTCTCAAATTACTTTCAATTTCATGTAAAATTACAGTAATTAACTTCATATAAATATGTAGCTTGTTATATAAAAGTATTTGTCCATACTAACAATCTAAAAGTTTTATATGTAATTTTTTTAAATATTTATGTGTATTTTCACATTCAAGGCGAAAAATATATGTAGCCTCTTATAAAAGGTTTATGCTCAAACTAACAATTAAATTTTTTTCCCTGTAATATGACATACATGAATGACTGCAAGACATACTTAATCAACAGTCAACAGCCTTACAGATCACACTGACGGTGGCCGTACAAACGACTTTAACAATGTTACAAATATGCACCACACTGTAGAGCCACATCAAACAAGAATGACAAACACATTTCAGGAGAACATCTTCACCGTAACACAACATTAACACAACAGAAACAATACCCAGAATTCCATGTGTTACAATACACACCCCCACCACCTAAACCCGCCCACCTCAACCAACGCACGGAGGGGGGCGGTGATGTTTTGGGGCGCGGGGTTGGGTGGTAGCGGGGATGTAGCCCGGAAGAGATAGCGCTGCATGGTTTTGTGGGTATTTGTTATGTTGTGTTTATGTTTTATTACAGTGAAGATGTTTTCCTGAAATGTGTTTATCATTCTTGTTCAATGCGGGTTCACAGTGTGGTGCATATTTGTAACAGTGTTAAAGTTGTTTGTGCAGCCACCGTCAGTGTGACCTGTGTGGCTGTTGACCAAGTATATCTTGCAGTCACTATCATATGCACAACAATACCGTGCACATCACATGCCTCAATTGGCACGCTGATGATTTGGTGAATGAGCGTACAAAAAAGCCCACCGCGGTACTACTTGTCATATTTGCCCGGCCAAGCTTTGAGTCAATCCTATATGAGGGTAGTGAAATTCTCGGGGTGAAATGGTGGGATTGGTGAGTACGTTGCTAGGTTGGGATAGCGATTCATGCAAGGTTAACCCACTTTGTATCAATTTCCTGCATCCAGTGGCCCACCGGTAAAGTGAATGAGACACCCCTGATCCTAACAATTCAGAAAAAATCCGTTAAACAATGGTATTTTTCTGTGGAACCGCCAGCATTGTCACTTCACTAAAGGTGATTGGTCGTAATAATTTGGAAAAACTCTTTAGAATAAAGGTATTTTTCTGCAGAACTGTTTGCATCGTCACTTTACTAAAGGTGGTTGATCTTAATAATTTTGTAAAAATCTGTAAAATTACGATATTTCTCCCCAAAACATTTCATAAAGATTTCTGTAAATATAATGTTTTTGATCATTATTTGGTTTACAATGTTTTACTTTAATTTTATGGTTTTTGTTTGGCAGCCGTAGCTGCCAGTAAATGACCGTTTTTTTACAGAATTTTTTTTTAAAGTGTTTTCAAAGATACAAGTTTGTTTTTTTTATTCGATATAACAGTATTACTGTCATACTAAATATGAAAGGTTCATAAACATAACTCCAAAACCAAACATGAAATCTGTCTAAAAAAGCCTGTATTATTGACTTTATGTGAGTTTTACCTGAATTAGGTATTTTGGAAGGGTTCACAATAACAAAAATTTGGTTTTACTGGCCTCACATTGGTCACACTCAATAAGACAGTTTTTGAACCATATCTCCAAAAATACACATGCGAAATTACAAAAAAATGCCTGAAGAAATGTATATTTGTGAGTTTTACTGAAAAAAAAACATTTTGTAAGGTTTGCAAAAACAAAAAGAAATGTTTTACCCTATTTGACAGTAATGTACTTAAAATCCTGAGATAATGCAAAAAGAGCAATAAAAATGTATTCCAACATAATTCCTAATCCAAACGTGCAATTTGTCTAAAAAAGCCTTTAATATTGAATTTATGTATGTTTTAGCAGAATCAGGTATTTTGGAAAGAATCACAAATACAAAAATTAGGTTTTTACTGGCCTCATATTGGTCACACTCAAAATGACAGTTTTTGAAACATAACTCCAAAAATACACATGCAAAATGTCTAATAATGCCTGAAGAAATGCATCTTCGAGAGTTTTCCTGAAAAAAAAAAACATTTGGTAAGGTTTGCAAAAACAAAATTTGATTTGTTACTAAATTTGACAGTAATGTACTTAGAATCCTGAGATAATGCGAAAAAAGCAATAAAAATGTATTCCAACATAATTCCTAATCCAAACGTGCAAAAAGTCTAAAAATGCCTGTGATATTGAATACATGTGAGTTTTACAAGATACAGTTGTTTTTCTATGGTTTGCAAATACAAAAATGAGGTTTTACTCAATATGACTGTATACTGTAACACTCAATATGACAGCTATTTAAACATAACTCCAACACCACACATGAAAAATGGCTGATATTCCCTGAAATAATGCATCTTTGGGAGTTTTACTCGAAACATATGTTTTTTTAAATCTTGCAAGTGCAAAAAGTAGTTTTTTACTCAATGTGACTATAATAGTCTTACAATCCTGAGATAATGCGAAAAAAGCAATAAAAATGTATTCAAACATAACTTCTAAACAACACATGCAAAATGGCTAATAATGCCTAGAGGTATGTTTTTTGGTTAGTTGTACTAGAAAAAATATCTTTTGTAACGTTTGCAAAGACACAAGTTCGTTTTTTTATTCAATATAACAGTGTAACTGTCATACTAAATATGAAAGGTTTATAATCATAACTCCAAAACCAAAAATGAAATGTGTCTTAAAAAGCCTTTAATATTGAATTTATGTAAGTTTTAGCCGAATCAGGTATTTTGGAAAGAATCACAAATACAAATATTAGATTTTACTGGCCTCATATTGGTCACAGTCAAAATGACAGTTTTTGAAACATAACTCCAAAAATACACATGCAAAATGTCTAATAATGCCTGAAGAAATGCATCTTCGAGAGTTTTCCTGAAAAAAAAAAACATTTGGTAAGGTTAACAAAAAACAAATTTGATTTGTTACTCAATTTGACAGTAATGTACTTAGAATCCTGAGATAATGCAAAAAAAGCAATAAAAATGTATTCCAATATAATTCCTAATCCAAACGTGCAAAAAGTCTAAAAATGCCTGTGATATTGAATACATGTGAGTTTCACTAGATACGCTTGTTTTTCTATGGTTTGCAAATACAAAAATGAGGTTTTACTCAATATGACTGTATACTGTAACACTCAATATGACAGTTATGTAAACATAACTCCTACATCACACATGAAAAATGGCTAATAATGCCTGAAATAATGCATCTTTGGGAGTTTTACTCGAAACATATGCTTTTTTAAGTCTTGCAAATGCCAAAAGTAGTTTTTTACTCAATATGACTATAATAGTCTGAGAATCCTGAGATAATGCGAAAAAAGCAATACAAATGTATTCAAACATAACTTCTAAACAACACTTCTAAAATGAGTAATAATAGCCAGAGATATGTTGTTTTGTTAGTTGTACTAGAAAAATGATCTTTTGTAAGGTTTGCAAAGACACAAGTTAGTTTTTTTATTCAATATAACAGTGTAACTGTCATACTAAATATGAAAGGTTTATAATCATAACTCCAAAACCAATTATGAAATTTGTCTTAAAAAGCCTTTAATAATGAATTTATGTAAGTTTTAGCAGAATCAGGTATTTTGGAAAGAATCACAAATACAAATATTAGATTTTACTGGCCTCATATTGGTCACACTCAAAATGACAGTTTTTGAAGCATAACTCCAAAAATACACATGCAAAATGTCTAATAATGCCTGAAGAAATGCATCTTCGAGAGTTTTCCTGAAAAAAAAACATTTGGTAAGGTTTGTAAAAACAAAATTTGATTTGTTACTAAATTTGACAGTAATGTACTTAGAATCCTGAGATAATGCAAAAAAAGCAATAAAATGTATTCCAACATAACTTCTAAACAACACATGCAAAATGGCTAATAATGCCTAGAGATATGTTTTTTTGTTATTTGTACTAGAAAAATGATCTTTTGTAAGGTTTGCAAAGACACAAGTTAGTTTTTTTTATTCAATATAACAGTGAAACTGTCGTACTAAATATGAAAGGTTTATAATCATAACTCCAAAACCAAATATGAAATTTGTCTTAAAAAGCCTTTAATATTGAATTTATGTAAGTTTTAGCAGAATCAGGTATTTTGGAAAGAATCACAAATACAAATATTAGATTTTACTGGCCTCATATTGGTCACACTCAAAATGACAGTTTTTGAAACATAACTCCAAAAATACACATGCAAAATGTCTAATAATGCCTGAAGAAATGCATCTTCGAGAGTTTTCCTGGAAAAAAACTTTTGGTAAGGTTTGCAAAAACCAAATTTGATTTGTTACTCAATTTGACAGTAATGTACTTAGAATCCTGAGATAACGCGAAAAAAGCAATAAAAATGTATTTCAACATAATTCCTAATCCAAACGTGCAAAATGTCTAAAAATGCCTGTGATATTGAATACATGTGAGTTTTACTAGATACACTTGTTTTTCTATGGTTTGCAAATACAAAAATGAGGTTTTACTCAATATGACTGTATACTGTAACACTCAATATGACAGCTATTTAAACATAACTCCAAAAATACACATGCAAAATGTCTAATAATGCCTGAAATAATGCATCTTTGGGAGTTTTACTCGAAACATATGCTTTTTTAAATCTTGCAAATGCAAAAAATAGTTTTTTTACTCAATATGACTATAATAGTCTTAGAATCCTGTGATAATTTGGAAAAAGCAATAAAAATGTATTCCAACATAACTTCTAAACAACACATGCAAAATGGCTAATAATAGCTAGAGATATGTTTTTTTGTTAGTTTTACTAGAAAAATTATCTTTTGTAAGGTTTGCAAAGACACAAGTTAGTTTTTTTATTCAATATAACAGTTAACTGTCATACTAAATATGAAAGGTTTATAATCATAACTCCAAAACCAAATATGAAATTTGTCTTAAAAAGCCTTTAATATTGAATTTATATAAGTTCTAGCAGAATCAGGTATTTTGAAAGGAATCACAAACACAAATATTAGATTTTACTGGCCTCATATTGGTCACACTCAAAATGACAGTTTTTGAAGCATAACTCCAAAAATACACATGCAAAATGTCTAATAATGCCCGAAGAAGTGCATCTTCGAGAGTTTTCCTGAAAAAAAAAAAACATTTGGTAAGGTTTGCAAAAACAAACTTTGATTTGTTACTCAATTTGACAGTAATGTACTTAGAATCCTGAGATAATGCGAAAAAAGCTATAAAAATGTATTCCAACATAATTCTAAATCCAAACGTGCAAAATGTCTAAAAATACCTGTGATATTGAATACTTGTGAGTTTTACTAGATACAGATGTTTTTCTATGGTTTGCAAATACAAAAATGAGGTTTCACTCAATATGACTGTATACTGTAACACTCAATATGACAGTTATTTAAACATAACTCCTACACCACACATGATAAATAGCTAATAATGCCTGAAATAATGCATCTTTGGGAGTTTTACTCGAAACATATGCTTTTTTAAATTTTGCAAGTGCAAAAAGTAGTTTTTTACTCAATGTGACTACAATAGTCTTACAATCCTGAGATAATGCGAAAAAATTAATAAAAATGTATTCAAACATAACTTCTAAACAACACATGCAAAATGGCTAATAATGCCTAGAGATATGTTTTTTTGTTAGTTGTACTAGAAAAATGATCTTTTGTAAGGTTTGCAAGGACACAAATTAGTTTTTTTTATTAAATATAACAGTGTAACTGTCATACTAAATATGAAATGTTTATAATCATAACTCCAAAACCAAATATGAAATTTGTCTTAAAAAGCCTTTAATATTGAATTTATGTAAGTTTTACCAGAATCAGGTATTTTGGAAAGAATCACAAATACAAATATTAGATTTTACTGGCCTCATATTGGTCACACTCAAAATGACAGTTTTTGAAACATAACTCCAAAAATACACATGCAAAATGTCTAATAATGCCTGAATAAATGCCACTTTGAGAGTTTTCCTGTAAAAAAAAACATTTGGTGAGGTTTGCAAAAAGAAATTTTATTTTTTACTCAATGTGACGGTAATGTACTTAGAATCCTGAGATAATGCAAAAAAAGCAATTAAAATGTATTCCAGCATAATTCGTAATCCAAACGTGCAAAATGACTAAAAATGCCTATGATATTGAATACTTCTGAGTTTTACTAGTTGTTTTTCTATGGTTTACAAATACAAAAATGAGGTTTTACTCAATATGACTGTATACTGTAACACTCAATATGACAGTTATTTGAACACAATTCCTACACAACACATGAAAAATAGCTAATAATGCCTGAAATAATGCATCTTTTGGAGTTGTACTCGAAACATATGCTTTTTTAAATCTTGCAAATGCAAAAAGTTGTGTTTTACTCAATATGACAATAATGTTCTTGGAATCCTGAGATAATGCGAAAAAAGCAATAAAAATGTTTTCAAACACAACTTTTAAACAACACATGCAAAACGGCTAATAATGCCTAGAGATGTGTATCTTTGTTTGTTGTAGTAGAAAAATTATCATTTGTAGGGTTCACTGTAAAAAAAAAAAAAAAAAATCAAATTTTTATGGTTAGTTTACTCTAAATTTCTACTGTAACTTTTCAATTTTTTTTAGATAGGTTGAAAAGCTGTAGAATTGAAAACATTATCTGTAAATAAACAAACCGCCTGTTATTTTGAATAATATACCAGTAATGACGAACTATGTATATTCCTATTTTTTACAGAAAAATACCAAATTAATTATACATATTATTTTCTGTTTTCTCAAATTACTTTCAATTTCATGTAAAATTACAGTAATTAACTTCATATAAATATGTAGCTTGTTATATAAAAGTATTTGTCCATACTAACAATCTAAAAGTTTTATATGTAATTTTAAGGTAAATCAATTTTTTTTAATATTTATGTGTATTTTCACATTCAAGGCGAAACATATATGTAGCCTCTTATAAAAGGTTTATGCTCAAACTAACAATTACATTTTTTTCCCTGTAATATGACATACATGAATGACTGCAAGACATACTTAATCAACAGTCAACAGCCTTACAGATCACACTGACGGTGGCCGTACAAACGACTTTAACAATGTTACAAATATGCGCCACACTGTAGAGCCACATCAAACAAGAATGACAAACACATTTCAGGAGAACATCTTCACCGTAACACAACATTAACACAACAGAAACAATACCCAGAATTCCATGTGTTACAATACACACCCCCACCACCTAAACCCGCCCACCTCAACCAACGCACGGAGGGGGGCGGTGATGTTTTGGGGCGCGGGGTTGGGTGGTAGCGGGGATGTAGCCCGGAAGAGATAGCGCTGCATGGTTTTGTGGGTATTTGTTATGTTGTGTTTATGTTTTATTACAGTGAAGATGTTTTCCTGAAATGTGTTTATCATTCTTGTTCAATGCGGGTTCACAGTGTGGTGCATATTTGTAACAGTGTTAAAGTTGTTTGTGCAGCCACCGTCAGTGTGACCTGTGTGGCTGTTGACCAAGTATATCTTGCAGTCACTATCATATGCACAACAATACCGTGCACATCACATCATTATCCTGAGATAATGCGAAAAAAGCAATAAAATTCTATTCAAACATAACTTCTAAACAACACATGCAAAATGGCTAATAATGCCTAGAGATATGTATTTGTGTTAGTTGTACTCGAAAAAAAATCTTTTGTAAGGTTTGCAAGGACACAAATTAGTTTTTTTATTCAATATAACAGTGTAATTGTCATACTAAATATGAAAGGTTTATTATCATAACTCCAAAACCAAACATGAAATTTGTCTAAAAAAGCCTGTAACATTGAATTTATGTGCGTTTTAGCAGAATCAGGTATTTTGGAAAGAATCACAAATACAAAAATTAGGTTTTACTGGCCTCATATTGGTCACACTCAAAATGACAGATTTTGAAACATAACTCCAAAAATACACATGCAAAATGTCTAATAATGCCCGAAGAAATGCATCTTCGAGAGTTTTCCTGAAAAAAAACATTTGGTAAGGTTTGCAAAAATAAAATTTGATTTGTTACTCAATTTGACAGTAATGTACTACGAATCCTGAGATAATGCGAAAAAAGCTGTGAAAATGTATTCCAACATAATTCTAAATCCAAACGTGCAAAATGTCTAAAAATGCCTGTGATATTGAATACTTGGGAGTTTTACTATATACAGATGTTTTTCTAAGGTTTGCAAATACAAAAATGAGGTTTTACTCAATATGACTGTATACTGTAACACTCAATATGACAGTTATTTAAACATAACTCCTACACCACACATGAAAAATGGCTAATAATGACTGAAATAATGCATCTTTGGGAGTTTACTCGAAACAAGCACTTTTTTAAATCTTGCAAATGCAAAAAGTAGTTTTTTACTCAATATGACTATAATGTTCTTGGAATCCTGAGATAATTTGAAAAAAGGTACAAAATTGTATCAAACATAACTTCTAAACAACACATGCAAAATGGCTAATAATGCCTAGAGATATGTTTTTTTGTTAGTTGTACTAGAAAAATGATCTTTTGTAAGGTTTGCAAAGACACAAGTTAGTTTTTTTTATTCAATATAACAGTGTAACTGTCATACTAAATATGAAAGGTTTATAATCATAACTCCAAAACCAAACATGAAATTTGTCTTAAAAAGCCTTTAATATTGAATTTATGTAAGTTTTACCAGAATCAGGTATTTTGGAAAGAATCACAAATACAAATATTAGATTTTACTGGCCTCATATTGGTCACACTCAAAATGACAGTTTTTGAAACATAACTCCAAAAATACACATGCAAAATGTCTAATAATGCCCGAAGAAATGCATCTTTGAGAGTTTTCCTGAAAAAAAAAAACATTTGGTAAGGTTTGCAAAAACAAAATTTGATTTGTTACTCAATTTTACAGTAATGTACTTAGAATCCTGAGATAATGCGAAAAAAGCAACGAAAATGTATTCCAACATAATTCTAAATCCAAACGTGCAAAATGTCTAAAAATGCCTGTGATATTGAATACTTGTGAGTTTTACTTGATACAGATGTTTTTTTATGGTTTGCATATACAAAAATGAGGTTTTACTCAATATGACTGTATTCTGTAACACTCAATATGACAGTTTTTTAAACATAACTCCTACACCACACATGAAAAATAGCTAATAATGCCTGAAATAATGCATCTTTGGGAGTTTTACTCGAAACATATGCTTTTTTAAATCTTGCAAATGCAAAAAGTAGTTTTTTACTCAATATGACTATAACGTTCTTAGAATCCTGGGATAATTTGAAAAAAGCAATACAAGTGTATTCAAACATAACTTCTAAACAACACATGCAAAATGGCTAATAATGCCTAGAGATATGTTTTTTGGTTAGTTGTCCTAGAAAAATTATCTTTTGTAAGGTTTGCAAAGACACAAGTTATTTTTTTTATTCAATATAACAGTGTAACTGTCATACTAAATATGAAAAGTTTATAATCATAACTCCAAAACCGAACATGAAATTTGTTTAAAAAAGCCTGTAATATTGAATTTATGTGAATTTTAGCAGAATCAGGTATTTTGGAAAGGTTCACAAATACAAAAATTAGGTTTTACTGGCCTCATATTGGTCACACTCAAAATGACAGTTTTTGAAACATAACTCCAAAAATACACGTGCAAAATGTCTAATAATGCCTGAAGAAATGCATCTTTGAGAGTTTTCCTGAAAAAAAAAAACATTTGGTGACGTTTGCAAAAAACTTGTTTTTATTTTTTACTCAATTTGACGGCAATGTACATAGGATCCTGAGATATTGCAAAAAAAGCAATAAAAATGTATTCCAGCATAACTCCTAATCCAAACATGCAAAATGTCTATAAATGCCTGTGATATTAAATACTTGTGAGTTTTACTAGATACAGATGTTTTTCTGTGGTTTGCAAATACAAAAATGAGGTTTTACTCAATATGACTGTATTCTGTAACACTCAATATGACAGTTTTACAAACATAACTCCTACACCACACATGAAAAATAGCTAGTAATGCCTGAAATAATGCATCGTTGGGAGTTTTACTCGAAACATATATGCTTTTTTAAATCTTGCAAATGCAAAAAGTAGTTTTTTACTCAATATGACTATAATGTTCTTAGAATCCTGAAATAATTTGAAAAAAGCAATAAAATTGTATTCAAACATAACTTCTAAACAACACATGCAAAATGGCTAATAATGCCTAGAGATATGTTTTTTTGGTTAGTTGTACTAGAAAAATGATCTTTTGTAAGGTTTGCAAGGACACAAGTTAGTTTTTTTATTCAATATAACAGTGTAACTGTCATACTAAATATGAAAGGTTTATAATCATAACTCCAAAACCAAATATGAAATTTGTCTTAAAAAGCCTTTAGTATTGAATTTATGTAAGTTTTAGCAGAATCTGGTATTTTGGAAAGAATCACAAATACAAATATTAGATTTTACTGGCCTCATATTGGTCACACTCAAAATGACAGTTTTTGAAACATAACTCCAAAAATACACATGCAAAATGTCTAATAATGCCTGAAGAAATGCATCTTCGAGAGTTTTCCTGAAAAAAAAAACATTTGGTAAGGTTAACAAAAAACAAATTTGATTTGTTACTCAATTTGACAGTAATGTACTTAGAATCCTGAGATAATGCGAAAAAAGCAATAAAAATGTATTCCAACATAATTCCTAATCCAAACGTGCAAAAAGTCTAAAAATGCCTGTGATATTGAATACATGTGAGTTTTACTATATACAGATGATTTTCTATGGTTTGCAAATAAAAAAATGAGGTTTTACACAATATGACTGTATACTGTAACACTCAATATGACAGTTATTTAAACATAACTCCTACACCACACATGAAAAATGGCTAATAATGCCTAAAATAATGCATCTTTGGGAGTTTTACTCGAAACATATGCTTTTTTAAATCTTGCAAATGCAAAAAGTTGTTTTTTACTCAATATGACTATAATGTTCTTAGAATCCTGAGATAATGAGAAAAAAGCAATAAAAATGTATTCAAACATAACTTCTAAACAACACATGCAAAATGGCTAATAATAGTTAGAGATATGTTTTTTTGTTGGTTGTACTAGAAAAATGAACTTTTGTAAGGTTTGCAAAGACACAAGTTAGTTTTTTTATTCAATATAACAGTGTAACTGTCATACTAAATATGAAAGGTTTATAATCATAACTCCAAAACCAAATATGAAATGTGTCTTAAAAAGCCTTTAATATTGAATTTATGTAAGTTTTACCAAAATCAGGTATTTTGGAAAGAATCACAAATACAAATATTAGATTTTACTGGCCTCATATTGGTCACACTCAAAATGACAGTTTTTGAAACATAACTCCAAAAATACACATGCAAAATGTCTAATAATGCCCGAAGAAATGCATCTTTGAGAGTTTTCCTGAAAAAAAAAAACATTTGGTAAGGTTTGCAAAAACAAAATTTGATTTGTTACTCAATTTGACAGTAATGTACTTAGAATCCTGAGATAATGCGAAAAAAGCAATAAAAATGTATTCCAACATAATTCTATATCCAAACGTGCAAAATGTCTAAAAATGCCTGTGATATTGCATACTTTTGAGTTTTACTAGATACAGATGATTTTCTATGGTTTGCAAATAAAAAAATGAGGTTTTACACAATATGACTGTATACTGTAACACTCAATATGACAGTTATTTAAACATAACTCCAACACCACACATGAAAAATGGCTAATAATGCCTGAAATAATGCATCTTTGGGAGTTTTACTCGAAACATATGCTTTTTTAAATCTTGCAAATGCCAAAAGTAGTTTTTTTTACTCAATATGACTATAATGTTCTTAGAATCCTGAGATAATGCGAAAAAGCAATACAATTGTATTCAAACATAACTTCTAAACAACACATGAAAAATGACTGATATTACCTTGAGATATGTATTTTTGTTAGTTGTACTCGAAAAATGATCTTTTATAAGGTTTGCAAAGACACAAGTCAGTGTTTTTATTCAATATAACAGTGTGACTGTCATAATAAATATGAAAGGTTTATAATCATAACTCCAAAACCGAACATGAAATGTGTTTAAAAAAGCCTGTAATATTGAATGTATGTAAGTTTTAGCAGAATCAGGTATTTTGGAAAGAATCACAAATACAAATATTAGATTTTACTGGCCTCATATTGGTCACACTCAAAATGACAGTTTTTGAAACATAACTCCAAAAACACACATGCAAAATGTCTAATAATGCCTGAAGAAATGCATCTTCGAGAGTTTTCCTGGAAAAAAAACATTTGGTAAGGTTTGCAAAAACAAAATTTGATTTGTTACTCAATTTGACAGTAATGTACTTAGAATCCTGAGATAATGCGAAAAAAGCAATAAAAATGTATTCCAACATAATTCCTAATCCAAACGTGCAAAATGTCTAAAAATGCCTGTGATATTGAATACATGTGAGTTTTACTGGATACAGTTGTTTTTCTATGGTTTGCAAATACAAAAATAATGTTTTACTCAATATGACTGTATACTGTAACACTCAATATGACAGCTATTTAAACATAACTCCAACAACACACATGAAAAATGGCTAATAATGCCTGAAATAATGCATCTTTGGGAGTTTTACTCGAAACATATGCTTTTTTAAATCTTGCAAATGCAAAAAGTAGTTTTTTACTCAATATGACTATAATAGTCTTAGAATCCTGAGATAATGCGAAAAAAGCAATAAAAATGTATTCAAACATAACTTCTAAACAACACATGCAAAATGGCTAATAATAGCTAGAGATATGTTTTTTTGTTAGTTGTACTAGAAAAATGATCTTTTGTAAGGTTTGCAAAGACACAAGTTAGTTTTTTTATTCAATATAACAGTGTAACTGTCATACTAAATATGAAAGGTTTATAATCATAACTCCAAAACCAAATATGAAATTTGTCTTAAAAAGTCTTTAAAATTGAATTTGTGTAAGTTTTAGCAGAATCGGGTATTTTGGAAAGAATCACAAATACAAATATTAGATTTTACTGGCCTCATATTGGTCACACTCAAAATGACAGTTTTTGAAGCATAACTCCAAAAATACACATGCAAAATGTCTAATAATGCCTGAAAAAATGCATCTTCGAGAGTTTTCCTGAAAAAAAAACATTTGGTAAGGTTTGCAAAAACAAAATTTAATTTGTTACTCAATTTGACAGTAATGTACTTAGAATCCTGAGATAATGCGAAAAAAGCAATAAAAATGTATTCCAACATAATTCCTAATCCAAACATGCAAAAAGTCTAAAAATGCCTGTGATATTGAATACATGTGAGTTTTACTAGATACAGTTGTTTTTCTATGGTTTGCAAATACAAAAATGAGGTTTTACTCAATATGACTGTATACTCTAACACTCAATATGACAGTTATTTAAACATAACTCCTACACCACACATGAAAAATGGCTAATAATGCCTGAAAAAATGCATCTTTGGGAGTTTTACTCGAAACATATGCTTTTTTAAATCTTGCAAATGCAAAAAGTAGTTTTTTACTCAATGTGACTATAATAGTCTTACAATCCTGAGATAATGCGAAAAAAAGCAATAAAAATGTATTCAAACATAACTTCTAAACAACACATGCAAAACGGCTAATAATAGCTAGAGATATGTTTTTTTTGTTAGTTGTACTAGAAAAATGATATTTTGTAAGGTTTGCAAAGACACAAGTCAGTGTTTTTATTCAATATAACAGTGTAACTGTCATAATAAATATGAAAGGTTTATAATCATAACTCCAAAACCGAACATGAAATGTGTTTAAAAAAGCCTGTAATATTGAATTTATGTGAGTTTTAGCAGAATCAGGTATTTTGGAAAGGTTCACAAATACAAAAATTAGGTTTTACTGGCCTCACATTGGTCACACTCAAAATGACAGTTTTTGAAACATAACTCCAAAAATACACATGCGAAATGTCTAATAATGCCTGAAGAAATGCATCTTTGAGAGTATTCCTGAAAAAAACAACATTTGGTGAGGTTTGCAAATTTTTTTTTTATTTTTTACTTAATTCGACAGCAATGTATATAGGATCCTGAGATAATGCGAAAAAAGCAATAAAAATGCATTCCAGCATAATTCCTAATTCAAACATGCAAAATGTCTAAAAATGCCTGTGATATTGAATCCTTGTGAGTTTTACTAGATACAGATGTTTTTCAATGGTTTGCAAACACAAAAATGAGGTTTTACTCAATATGACTGTATACTGTAACACTCAATATGACAGTTATTTAAACATAACTCCTACACCACACATGAAAAATAGCTAATAATGCCTGAAATAATGCATATTTGGGAGTTTTACTCAAAACATATGCTTTTTTATATTTTGCAAATGCAAAAAGTAGTTTTTTACTCAGTATGACTATAATAGTCTCACAATCCTAAAATAATGCGAAAAAAGCAATAAAAATGTATTCAAACATATTTTCTAAACGACACATGCAAAATGGCTAATAATGCCTAGATATATGTTTTTTTGTTAGTTGTACTAGAAAAATGATCTTTTGTAAGGTTTGCAAAGACATTAGTTAGTTTTTTTAATTCAGTATAACAGTATAACTGTCATACTAAATATGAAAGGTTTATAATCATAACTCCAAAACCAAACATGAAATTTGACTTAAAAAGCCTGTAATATTGAATTCATGTGAAACATAACTCCAAAAATACACATGCAAAATTTCTAATAATGCCTGAAGAAATGCATCTTCGAGAGTTTTCCAGAAAGAAAACATTTGGTAAGGTTTGCAAAAACAAAAAGTAATTTTTTACTCAATTTGACAGTAATGTACTTAGAATCCTGAGATAATTTGAAAAAAGCAATACAAATGTATTCCAACATAATTCCTAATCCAAACGTGCAAAATGTCTAAAAATGCCTGTGATATTGAATACATGTGAGTTTTACTATAGTACAGTTGTTTTTCTATGGTTTGCAAATAGAAATGTAGGTTTTACTCAATATGACTGTATACTGTAACACTCAATATGAGAGTTATTTAAACATAACTCCTACACCACACATGAAAAATGGCTAATAATGCCTGAAATAATACATCTTTGGGAGTTTTACTCGGAACATATGCTTTTTTAAATCTTGCAAATGCAAAAAGTATTTTTTACTCAATATGACTATAATGTTCTTAGATTCCTGAGATAATGCGAAAAAGCAATACAAAAGTTTTCAAACATAACTTTTAAACAACACATGCAAAACGGCTAATAATTCCTAGAGATATGTATCTGTGTTAGTTGTAGTAGAAAAATGATCTATTTTAGGGTTCACTTGGAAAACAAAATCCTATTTGTATGTCTAGTCTACTTTAAATTTCTACTATAATTTTTAAATTTTTTTAAATAGGTTATAAATCTGTAGAATTGAAGACATAATCTGTAAATTAAAAAAACGCCTGTTATTTTAAGTAATATACCAGTAATGACAAACTATGTATATTCCTATTTTTTTTTACAGAAAAATACCAAATTATTTATACATATTATTTTCTGTTTTCTCAAATTACTTTCAATTTCATGTAAAATTACAGTATTTAACTTTAATTAAATATGAAGCTTGTTATATAAAAGTATTTGTTCATACTAACAATCTAACAGTTTTATATGTAATTTTAAGGTAAATCAAATTTTTTCAATATTTATGTGTATTTTCACATTCAAGTCGAAAAATATATGTAGCCTCTTATAAAAGGTGTATGCTCAAACTGTAATATGACGTACATGAAATACTGCAAGAGATTCTTAATCAACAGTCAACAGCCGTACAGATCATACTGACGGTGGCCTTACAAACAACTTTAACAATGTTACAAATATGCGCCACACTGTGGAGCCACATCAATCAAGACTGACAAACACATTTCAGGAGAACATCGTCACCGTAACACAACATTAACACAACAGAAACAATTCCTAGAATTCCATGTGTTATAATATACACCCCCACAGCCTAATCCCGCCCAGCTCAACCAACGTACGGAGGGGGTCGGTGATGTTTTGTGGCACGGGGTTGTGGGGTAGCGGGATTGTAGCCCGGAAGAGTCAGCGCTGCTTGGGCTTGTGGGTATTTGTTATGTTGTGTTTATGTTTTATTACAGTGAGGATGTTTTCCTGAAATGTGTTTATCATTCTTGTTCGATGTGGGTTCACAGCAGTGTGGTGCACATTTGTAACAGTGTTAAAGTTGTTTGTACAGCCAACGTCAGTGTGACCTGTGTGGCTGTTAACCAAGTATATCTTGCAGTCACTTTTCTAATGAACGACGAAATCATGCTCATCACATGCCTCAATTGGCACCCTGATGATTTGATGAATGAGCGTTCAATGAAACCCACCACGGTATTATGTGTCATATTCGCCCGGCCAAACTTTGAGTCAACCCTACATGAGGGTCAGTGAAATTCTTGTGGTGAAATGACAGGAATGGTAAGTATGTCGCTAGGGTGGGATAGCCATTCATGCAAGGTTAACCCACTTTGTATCAATTTCCTGCATCCCCCGCTAAAGTCAATGAGACACCCCTGATCCTAACAATTCAGAAAAAATATGTTAAACAATGGTATTTTTCTGTGGAATCGCCAGAATTGTCACTTCACTAAAGGTGGTTGATCGTAATAATTTGGAAAAACTCTTTAGAATAAAGGTATTTTTCTGCAGAACTGTTTGCATCGTCACTTTATTAAAGGTGGTTGATCTTAATAATTTAGTAAAAATCTGTACAATTACGATATTTCACCCCAAAACGTTTCATGAAAATTTCTGTAAATCGAATATTTTTGATCATTATTTGGTTTACAATGTTTTACTTTAGTTTTATGGTTTTTGTTTGGCAGCCGTCGCTGCCAGTAAATGACCGTTTTTTTACAAAATTTATTTTTACAGTGTTTGCAAAGATAAAAGTTATTTTTTTTTATTCAATATAACAGTAAAACTGTCATACTAAATATGAAAGGTTAATAAACATAACTCCAAAACCAAACATGAAATCTGTCTAAAAAAGCCTGTAATATTGACTTTATGTGAGTTTTACCTGAATTAGGTATTTTGGAAAGGTTCACAAATACAAAAATTTGGTTTTACTGGCCTCACATTGGTCACACTCAATAAGACAGTTTTTGAACCCTATCTCCAAAAATACACATGCAAAATTACAAAAAAATGCCTGAAGAAATGTATCTTTGTGAGTTTTACTGGATAAAAAAAACATTTTGTAAGGGTTGCAAAAACAAAAAGAAATGTTTTGTAATGTTAATGTAATTTTAAGGTAAATTAATTTTTTTTAATATTTATGTGTATTTTCACATTCAAGGCGAAAAATATATGTAGCCTCTTATAAAAGGTTTATGCTCAAACTAACATTTACATTTTTTTCCCTGTAATATGACATACATGAGTGACTGCAAGACATACTTAATCAACAGTCAAGAGCCTTACAGATCACACTGACGGTGGCCGTACAAAAAACTTTAACAATGTTACAAATATGCGCCAAATTGTGGAGCCACATCAAACAAGAATGACAAACAAATTTCTGGAGAACATCTTCACCGTAACACAACATTAACACAACAGAAACAAAACCCAGAATTCCATGTGTTACAATATACACCCCCACCACCTAACCCCGCCCACCTCAACCAACGCATGGAGGGGGGCGGTGATGTTTTGGGGTGCGGGGTTGGGTGGTAGCAGGGGTGTAGCCCGGAAGAGTCAGCGCTGCATGGGCTTGTGGGTATTTGTTATGTTATGTTGTGTTTATGTTTTGTTACAGTGAGAATGTTTTCCTGAAATGTGTTTATCATTCTTGTTCGATGTGGATTCACAGTGTGGTGCATATTTTGTAACAGTGTTAAAGTTGTTTGTACAGCCACCAGCAGTGTGACCTGTGTGGCTGTTGACCAAGTATGTCTTGCAGTCACTATCACATGTAGGACAATACCGTGCACATCACACTCATCAGTAGGCGTGCTGATGATTTGTTGAATGAACGTATAAGAAATCACCCGGCCAGACTTGGGTCAATCCTACATGAGGGTCAGTAAAATTCTCACAGTGAAATGGTAGGATCAGTAAGTATGTTGCTAGGGTGGGGTAGCCATTCATGCAAGGTGAATCCACTTTGCATCAAGTTCCTGCATCCAGTGGCCCCCCACTAAAGTCAATAAGACACCCCTGATCCTAACTATTCAGAAAAAATCTGTAAAAAAATGGTATTTTTCTGAGGAACCGCCAGCATTGTCACTTCACTAAAGGTGGTTGGTCGTAATAATTTGGAAAAACTCTTTAGAATAAAGGTATTTTTCTGCAGAACTGTTTGCATCGTCACTTTATCAAAGGTGGTTGATCTTAATAATTTAGTAAAAATCTGTAAAATTATGATATTTCACCCCAAAACGTTTCATGAAAATTTCTGTAAATATAATATTTTTGATCATTATTTGGTTTACAATGTTTTACTTTAGTTTTATGGTTTTTGTTTGGCAGCCGTAGCTGCCAGTAAAGGACCGTTTTTTTACAAAATTTATTTTTACAGTGTTTGCAAAGATAAAAGTTAGTTTTTTTTATTCAATATAACAGTAAAACTGTCATACTAATTATGAAAGGTTAATAAACATAACTCCAAAACCAAACATGAAATCTGTCTAAAAAAGCCCGTAATGTTGACTTTATGTGAGTTTTACCTGAATTAGGTATTTTGGAAAGGTTCACAAATACAAAAATTTGATTTTACTTGCCTCACATTGGTCACACTCAATAAGACAGTTTTTGAACCCTATCGCCAAAAATACACATGCAAAATTACAAAAAAATGCCTGAAGAAATGTATCTTTGTGAGTTTTACTGGATAAAAAAAACATTTTGTAAGGGTTGCAAAAACAAAAAGAAATGTTTTACCCAATTTGACAGTAATGTACTTAAAATCCTGAGACAATGCAAAAAGAGCAATAAAAATGTATTCCAACATAATTCCTAATCCAAATGTGCAAAATGTCTAAAAATGCCTGTGATATTGAATCCATGTGAGTTTTACTAGATACAGTTGATTTCCTATGGTTTGCAAATCCAAAAATTAGGTTTTACTCAATATGACTGTATACTGTAACACTCAATATGACAGTTATTTAAACATAACTCCTACACCACACATGGCTAATAATGCCTGAAATAATGCATCTTTGGGAGTTTTACTCGAAACGATTGCTTTTTTAAATCTTTGCAATGCAAAAAATTGTTGTTTTACTCAATATGACAATAATGTTCTTGGAATCCTGAGATAATGCGAAAAAAGCAATAAAAATGTTTTCAACCACAACTTTTAAACAACACATGCAAAACGGCTAATAATGCCTAGAGATGTGTATCTTTGTTTGTTGTAGTAGAAAAATGATCATTTGTAGGGTTCACTGTAAAAAAAAAAAAAAAATCAAATTTTTATGGTTAGTTTACTCTAAATTTCTACTGTAATTTTTAAATTTTTTTTAGATAGGTTGAAAAGCTGTAGAATTGAAAACATTATCTGTAAATAAACAAACCGCCTGTTATTTTGAATAATATACCAGTAATGACGAACTATGTATATTCCTATTTTTTTACAGAAAAATACCAAATTAATTATACATATTATTTTCCGTTTTCTCAAATTACTTTCAATTTCATGTAAAATTACAGTAATTAACTTCATATAAATATGTAGCTTGTTATATAAAAGTATTTGTCCATACTAACAATCTAAAAGTTTTATATGTAATTTTTTTAAATATTTATGTGTATTTTCACATTCAAGGCGAAAAATATATGTAGCCTCTTATAAAAGGTTTATGCTCAAACTAACAATTAAATTTTTTTCCCTGTAATATGACATACATGAATGACTGCAAGACATACTTAATCAACAGTCAACAGCCTTACAGATCACACTGACGGTGGCCGTACAAACGACTTTAACAATGTTACAAATATGCACCACACTGTAGAGCCACATCAAACAAGAATGACAAACACATTTCAGGAGAACATCTTCACCGTAACACAACATTAACACAACAGAAACAATACCCAGAATTCCATGTGTTACAATACACACCCCCACCACCTAAACCCGCCCACCTCAACCAACGCACGGAGGGGGGCGGTGATGTTTTGGGGCGCGGGGTTGGGTGGTAGCGGGGATGTAGCCCGGAAGAGATAGCGCTGCATGGTTTTGTGGGTATTTGTTATGTTGTGTTTATGTTTTATTACAGTGAAGATGTTTTCCTGAAATGTGTTTATCATTCTTGTTCAATGCGGGTTCACAGTGTGGTGCATATTTGTAACAGTGTTAAAGTTGTTTGTGCAGCCACCGTCAGTGTGACCTGTGTGGCTGTTGACCAAGTATATCTTGCAGTCACTATCATATGCACAACAATACCGTGCACATCACATGCCTCAATTGGCACGCTGATGATTTGGTGAATGAGCGTACAAAAAAGCCCACCGCGGTACTACTTGTCATATTTGCCCGGCCAAGCTTTGAGTCAATCCTATATGAGGGTAGTGAAATTCTCGGGGTGAAATGGTGGGATTGGTAAGTACGTTGCTAGGTTGGGATAGCGATTCATGCAAGGTTAACCCACTTTGTATCAATTTCCTGCATCCAGTGGCCCACCGGTAAAGTGAATGAGACACCCCTGATCCTAACAATTCAGAAAAAATCCGTTAAACAATGGTATTTTTCTGTGGAACCGCCAGCATTGTCACTTCACTAAAGGTGATTGATCGTAATAATTTGGAAAAACTCTTTAGAATAAAGGTATTTTTCTGCAGAACTGTTTGCATCGTCACTTTACTAAAGGTGGTTGATCTTAATAATTTTGTAAAAATCTGTAAAATTACGATATTTCTCCCCAAAACATTTCATAAAAATTTCTGTAAATATAATTTTTTTGATCATTATTTGGTTTACAATGTTTTACTTTAATTTTATGGTTTTTGTTTGGCAGCCGTAGCTGCCAGTAAATGACCGTTTTTTTACAGAATTTTTTTTTAAAGTGTTTTCAAAGATACAAGTTTGTTTTTTTTATTCGATATAACAGTATTACTGTCATACTAAATATGAAAGGTTCATAAACATAACTCCAAAACCAAACATGAAATCTGTCTAAAAAAGCCTGTATTATTGACTTTATGTGAGTTTTACCTGAATTAGGTATTTTGGAAGGGTTCACAATAACAAAAATTTGGTTTTACTGGCCTCACATTGGTCACACTCAATAAGACAGTTTTTGAACCATATCTCCAAAAATACACATGCGAAATTACAAAAAAAAGCCTGAAGAAATGTATATTTGTGAGTTTTACTGAAAAAAAAACATTTTGTAAGGTTTGCAAAAACAAAAAGAAATGTTTTACCCTATTTGACAGTAATGTACTTAAAATCCTGAGATAATGCAAAAAGAGCAATAAAAATGTATTCCAACATAATTCCTAATCCAAACGTGCAATTTGTCTAAAAAAGCCTTTAATATTGAATTTATGTATGTTTTAGCAGAATCAGGTATTTTGGAAAGAATCACAAATACAAAAATTAGGTTTTTACTGGCCTCATATTGGTCACACTCAAAATGACAGTTTTTGAAACATAACTCCAAAAATACACATGCAAAATGTCTAATAATGCCTGAAGAAATGCATCTTCGAGAGTTTTCCTGAAAAAAAAAAACATTTGGTAAGGTTTGCAAAAACAAAATTTGATTTGTTACTAAATTTGACAGTAATGTACTTAGAATCCTGAGATAATGCGAAAAAAGCAATAAAAATGTATTCCAACATAATTCCTAATCCAAACGTGCAAAAAGTCTAAAAATGCCTGTGATATTGAATACATGTGAGTTTTACAAGATACAGTTGTTTTTCTATGGTTTGCAAATACAAAAATGAGGTTTTACTCAATATGACTGTATACTGTAACACTCAATATGACAGCTATTTAAACATAACTCCAACACCACACATGAAAAATGGCTGATATTCCCTGAAATAATGCATCTTTGGGAGTTTTACTCGAAACATATGTTTTTTTAAATCTTGCAAGTGCAAAAAGTAGTTTTTTACTCAATGTGACTATAATAGTCTTACAATCCTGAGATAATGCGAAAAAAGCAATAAAAATGTATTCAAACATAACTTCTAAACAACACATGCAAAATGGCTAATAATGCCTAGAGGTATGTTTTTTGGTTAGTTGTACTAGAAAAAATATCTTTTGTAACGTTTGCAAAGACACAAGTTCGTTTTTTTATTCAATATAACAGTGTAACTGTCATACTAAATATGAAAGGTTTATAATCATAACTCCAAAACCAAAAATGAAATGTGTCTTAAAAAGCCTTTAATATTGAATTTATGTAAGTTTTAGCCGAATCAGGTATTTTGGAAAGAATCACAAATACAAATATTAGATTTTACTGGCCTCATATTGGTCACAGTCAAAATGACAGTTTTTGAAACATAACTCCAAAAATACACATGCAAAATGTCTAATAATGCCTGAAGAAATGCATCTTCGAGAGTTTTCCTGAAAAAAAAAAACATTTGGTAAGGTTAACAAAAAACAAATTTGATTTGTTACTCAATTTGACAGTAATGTACTTAGAATCCTGAGATAATGCGAAAAAAGCAATAAAAATGTATTCCAATATAATTCCTAATCCAAACGTGCAAAAAGTCTAAAAATGCCTGTGATATTGAATACATGTGAGTTTCACTAGATACGCTTGTTTTTCTATGGTTTGCAAATACAAAAATGAGGTTTTACTCAATATGACTGTATACTGTAACACTCAATATGACAGCTATTTAAACATAACTCCAACACCACACATGAAAAATGGCTGATATTCCCTGAAATAATGCATCTTTGGGAGTTTTACTCGAAACATATGTTTTTTTAAATCTTGCAAGTGCAAAAAGTAGTTTTTTACTCAATGTGACTATAATAGTCTTACAATCCTGAGATAATGCGAAAAAAGCAATAAAAATGTATTCAAACATAACTTCTAAACAACACTTCTAAAATGAGTAAAAATAGCCAGAGATATGTTGTTTTGTTAGTTGTACTAGAAAAATGATCTTTTGTAAGGTTTGCAAAGACACAAGTTAGTTTTTTTATTCAATATAACAGTGTAACTGTCATACTAAATATGAAAGGTTTATAATCATAACTCCAAAACCAATTATGAAATTTGTCTTAAAAAGCCTTTAATAATGAATTTATGTAAGTTTTAGCAGAATCAGGTATTTTGGAAAGAATCACAAATACAAATATTAGATTTTACTGGCCTCATATTGGTCACACTCAAAATGACAGTTTTTGAAGCATAACTCCAAAAATACACATGCAAAATGTCTAATAATGCCTGAAGAAATGCATCTTCGAGAGTTTTCCTGAAAAAAAAACATTTGGTAAGGTTTGTAAAAACAAAATTTGATTTGTTACTAAATTTGACAGTAATGTACTTAGAATCCTGAGATAATGCAAAAAAAGCAATAAAATGTATTCCAACATAACTTCTAAACAACACATGCAAAATGGCTAATAATGCCTAGAGATATGTTTTTTTGTTATTTGTACTAGAAAAATGATCTTTTGTAAGGTTTGCAAAGACACAAGTTAGTTTTTTTTATTCAATATAACAGTGAAACTGTCGTACTAAATATGAAAGGTTTATAATCATAACTCCAAAACCAAATATGAAATTTGTCTTAAAAAGCCTTTAATATTGAATTTATGTAAGTTTTAGCAGAATCAGGTATTTTGGAAAGAATCACAAATACAAATATTAGATTTTACTGGCCTCATATTGGTCACACTCAAAATGACAGTTTTTGAAACATAACTCCAAAAATACACATGCAAAATGTCTAATAATGCCTGAAGAAATGCATCTTCGAGAGTTTTCCTGGAAAAAAACTTTTGGTAAGGTTTGCAAAAACCAAATTTGATTTGTTACTCAATTTGACAGTAATGTACTTAGAATCCTGAGATAACGCGAAAAAAGCAATAAAAATGTATTTCAACATAATTCCTAATCCAAACGTGCAAAATGTCTAAAAATGCCTGTGATATTGAATACATGTGAGTTTTACTAGATACACTTGTTTTTCTATGGTTTGCAAATACAAAAATGAGGTTTTACTCAATATGACTGTATACTGTAACACTCAATATGACAGCTATTTAAACATAACTCCAAAAATACACATGCAAAATGTCTAATAATGCCTGAAATAATGCATCTTTGGGAGTTTTACTCGAAACATATGCTTTTTTAAATCTTGCAAATGCAAAAAATAGTTTTTTTACTCAATATGACTATAATAGTCTTAGAATCCTGAGATAATTTGGAAAAAGCAATAAAAATGTATTCCAACATAACTTCTAAACAACACATGCAAAATGGCTAATAATAGCTAGAGATATGTTTTTTTGTTAGTTTTACTAGAAAAATTATCTTTTGTAAGGTTTGCAAAGACACAAGTTAGTTTTTTTATTCAATATAACAGTTAACTGTCATACTAAATATGAAAGGTTTATAATCATAACTCCAAAACCAAATATGAAATTTGTCTTAAAAAGCCTTTAATATTGAATTTATATAAGTTCTAGCAGAATCAGGTATTTTGAAAGGAATCACAAACACAAATATTAGATTTTACTGGCCTCATATTGGTCACACTCAAAATGACAGTTTTTGAAGCATAACTCCAAAAATACACATGCAAAATGTCTAATAATGCCCGAAGAAGTGCATCTTCGAGAGTTTTCCTGAAAAAAAAAAAACATTTGGTAAGGTTTGCAAAAACAAACTTTGATTTGTTACTCAATTTGACAGTAATGTACTTAGAATCCTGAGATAATGCGAAAAAAGCTATAAAAATGTATTCCAACATAATTCTAAATCCAAACGTGCAAAATGTCTAAAAATACCTGTGATATTGAATACTTGTGAGTTTTACTAGATACAGATGTTTTTCTATGGTTTGCAAATACAAAAATGAGGTTTCACTCAATATGACTGTATACTGTAACACTCAATATGACAGTTATTTAAACATAACTCCTACACCACACATGATAAATAGCTAATAATGCCTGAAATAATGCATCTTTGGGAGTTTTACTCGAAACATATGCTTTTTTAAATTTTGCAAGTGCAAAAAGTAGTTTTTTACTCAATGTGACTACAATAGTCTTACAATCCTGAGATAATGCGAAAAAATTAATAAAAATGTATTCAAACATAACTTCTAAACAACACATGCAAAATGGCTAATAATGCCTAGAGATATGTTTTTTTGTTAGTTGTACTAGAAAAATGATCTTTTGTAAGGTTTGCAAGGACACAAATTAGTTTTTTTTATTAAATATAACAGTGTAACTGTCATACTAAATATGAAATGTTTATAATCATAACTCCAAAACCAAATATGAAATTTGTCTTAAAAAGCCTTTAATATTGAATTTATGTAAGTTTTACCAGAATCAGGTATTTTGGAAAGAATCACAAATACAAATATTAGATTTTACTGGCCTCATATTGGTCACACTCAAAATGACAGTTTTTGAAACATAACTCCAAAAATACACATGCAAAATGTCTAATAATGCCTGAATAAATGCCACTTTGAGAGTTTTCCTGTAAAAAAAAACATTTGGTGAGGTTTGCAAAAATAAATTTTATTTTTTACTCAATGTGACGGTAATGTACTTAGAATCCTGAGATAATGCAAAAAAAGCAATTAAAATGTATTCCAGCATAATTCGTAATCCAAACGTGCAAAATGACTAAAAATGCCTATGATATTGAATACTTCTGAGTTTTACTAGTTGTTTTTCTATGGTTTACAAATACAAAAATGAGGTTTTACTCAATATGACTGTATACTGTAACACTCAATATGACAGTTATTTGAACACAATTCCTACACAACACATGAAAAATAGCTAATAATGACTGAAATAATGCATCTTTTGGAGTTGTACTCGAAACATATGCTTTTTTAAATCTTGCAAATGCAAAAAGTTGTGTTTTACTCAATATGACAATAATGTTCTTGGAATCCTGAGATAATGCGAAAAAAGCAATAAAAATGTTTTCAAACACAACTTTTAAACAACACATGCAAAACGGCTAATAATGCCTAGAGATGTGTATCTTTGTTTGTTGTAGTAGAAAAATTATCATTTGTAGGGTTCACTGTAAAAAAAAAAAAAAAAATCAAATTTTTATGGTTAGTTTACTCTAAATTTCTACTGTAACTTTTCAATTTTTTTTAGATAGGTTGAAAAGCTGTAGAATTGAAAACATTATCTGTAAATAAACAAACCGCCTGTTATTTTGAATAATATACCAGTAATGAAGAACTATGTATATTCCTATTTTTTACAGAAAAATACCAAATTAATTATACATATTATTTTCTGTTTTCTCAAATTACTTTCAATTTCATGTAAAATTACAGTAATTAACTTCATATAAATATGTAGCTTGTTATATAAAAGTATTTGTCCATACTAACAATCTAAAAGTTTTATATGTAATTTTAAGGTAAATCAATTTTTTTTAATATTTATGTGTATTTTCACATTCAAGGCGAAACATATATGTAGCCTCTTATAAAAGGTTTATGCTCAAACTAACAATTACATTTTTTTCCCTGTAATATGACATACATGAATGACTGCAAGACATACTTAATCAACAGTCAACAGCCTTACAGATCACACTGACGGTGGCCGTACAAACGACTTTAACAATGTTACAAATATGCGCCACACTGTAGAGCCACATCAAACAAGAATGACAAACACATTTCAGGAGAACATCTTCACCGTAACACAACATTAACACAACAGAAACAATACCCAGAATTCCATGTGTTACAATACACACCCCCACCACCTAAACCCGCCCACCTCAACCAACGCACGGAGGGGGGCGGTGATGTTTTGGGGCGCGGGGTTGGGTGGTAGCGGGGATGTAGCCCGGAAGAGATAGCGCTGCATGGTTTTGTGGGTATTTGTTATGTTGTGTTTATGTTTTATTACAGTGAAGATGTTTTCCTGAAATGTGTTTATCATTCTTGTTCAATGCGGGTTCACAGTGTGGTGCATATTTGTAACAGTGTTAAAGTTGTTTGTGCAGCCACCGTCAGTGTGACCTGTGTGGCTGTTGACCAAGTATATCTTGCAGTCACTATCATATGCACAACAATACCCTGCACATCACATCTTTATCCTGAGATAATGCGAAAAAAGCAATAAAATTGTATTCAAACATAACTTCTAAACAACACATGCAAAATGGCTAATAATGCCTAGAGATATGTATTTGTGTTAGTTGTACTCGAAAAAAAATCTTTTGTAAGGTTTGCAAGGACACAAATTAGTTTTTTTATTCAATATAACAGTGTAATTGTCATACTAAATATGAAAGGTTTATTATCATAACTCCAAAACCAAACATGAAATTTGTCTAAAAAAGCCTGTAACATTGAATTTATGTGCGTTTTAGCAGAATCAGGTATTTTGGAAAGAATCACAAATACAAAAATTAGGTTTTACTGGCCTCATATTGGTCACACTCAAAATGACAGATTTTGAAACATAACTCCAAAAATACACATGCAAAATGTCTAATAATGCCCGAAGAAATGCATCTTCGAGAGTTTTCCTGAAAAAAAACATTTGGTAAGGTTTGCAAAAATAAAATTTGATTTGTTACTCAATTTGACAGTAATGTACTACGAATCCTGAGATAATGCGAAAAAAGCTGTGAAAATGTATTCCAACATAATTCTAAATCCAAACGTGCAAAATGTCTAAAAATGCCTGTGATATTGAATACTTGGGAGTTTTACTATATACAGATGTTTTTCTAAGGTTTGCAAATACAAAAATGAGGTTTTACTCAATATGACTGTATACTGTAACACTCAATATGACAGTTATTTAAACATAACTCCTACACCACACATGAAAAATGGCTAATAATGACTGAAATAATGCATCTTTGGGAGTTTACTCGAAACAAGCACTTTTTTAAATCTTGCAAATGCAAAAAGTAGTTTTTTACTCAATATGACTATAATGTTCTTGGAATCCTGAGATAATTTGAAAAAAGGTACAAAATTGTATCAAACATAACTTCTAAACAACACATGCAAAATGGCTAATAATGCCTAGAGATATGTTTTTTTGTTAGTTGTACTAGAAAAATGATCTTTTGTAAGGTTTGCAAAGACACAAGTTAGTTTTTTTTATTCAATATAACAGTGTAACTGTCATACTAAATATGAAAGGTTTATAATCATAACTCCAAAACCAAACATGAAATTTGTCTTAAAAAGCCTTTAATATTGAATTTATGTAAGTTTTACCAGAATCAGGTATTTTGGAAAGAATCACAAATACAAATATTAGATTTTACTGGCCTCATATTGGTCACACTCAAAATGACAGTTTTTGAAACATAACTCCAAAAATACACATGCAAAATGTCTAATAATGCCCGAAGAAATGCATCTTTGAGAGTTTTCCTGAAAAAAAAAAACATTTGGTAAGGTTTGCAAAAACAAAATTTGATTTGTTACTCAATTTTACAGTAATGTACTTAGAATCCTGAGATAATGCGAAAAAAGCAACGAAAATGTATTCCAACATAATTCTAAATCCAAACGTGCAAAATGTCTAAAAATGCCTGTGATATTGAATACTTGTGAGTTTTACTTGATACAGATGTTTTTTTATGGTTTGCATATACAAAAATGAGGTTTTACTCAATATGACTGTATTCTGTAACACTCAATATGACAGTTTTTTAAACATAACTCCTACACCACACATGAAAAATAGCTAATAATGCCTGAAATAATGCATCTTTGGGAGTTTTACTCGAAACATATGCTTTTTTAAATCTTGCAAATGCAAAAAGTAGTTTTTTACTCAATATGACTATAACGTTCTTAGAATCCTGGGATAATTTGAAAAAAGCAATACAATTGTATTCAAACATAACTTCTAAACAACACATGCAAAATGGCTAATAATGCCTAGAGATATGTTTTTTGGTTAGTTGTCCTAGAAAAATTATCTTTTGTAAGGTTTGCAAAGACACAAGTTATTTTTTTTATTCAATATAACAGTGTAACTGTCATACTAAATATGAAAGGTTTATAATCATAACTCCAAAACCGAACATGAAATTTGTTTAAAAAAGCCTGTAATATTGAATTTATGTGAATTTTAGCAGAATCAGGTATTTTGGAAAGGTTCACAAATACAAAAATTAGGTTTTACTGGCCTCATATTGGTCACACTCAAAATGACAGTTTTTGAAACATAACTCCAAAAATACACGTGCAAAATGTCTAATAATGCCTGAAGAAATGCATCTTTGAGAGTTTTCCTGAAAAAAAAAAACATTTGGTGACGTTTGCAAAAAACTTGTTTTTATTTTTTACTCAATTTGACGGCAATGTACATAGGATCCTGAGATAATGCAAAAAAAGCAATAAAAATGTATTCCAGCATAACTCCTAATCCAAACATGCAAAATGTCTATAAATGCCTGTGATATTAAATACTTGTGAGTTTTACTAGATACAGATGTTTTTCTGTGGTTTGCAAATACAAAAATGAGGTTTTACTCAATATGACTGTATTCTGTAACACTCAATATGACAGTTTTACAAACATAACTCCTACACCACACATGAAAAATAGCTAGTAATGCCTGAAATAATGCATCGTTGGGAGTTTTACTCGAAACATATATGCTTTTTTAAATCTTGCAAATGCAAAAAGTAGTTTTTTACTCAATATGACTATAATGTTCTTAGAATCCTGAAATAATTTGAAAAAAGCAATAAAATTGTATTCAAACATAACTTCTAAACAACACATGCAAAATGGCTAATAATGCCTAGAGATATGTTTTTTGGTTAGTTGTACTAGAAAAATGATCTTTTGTAAGGTTTGCAAGGACACAAGTTAGTTTTTTTATTCAATATAACAGTGTAACTGTCATACTAAATATGAAAGGTTTATAATCATAACTCCAAAACCAAATATGAAATTTGTCTTAAAAAGCCTTTAATATTGAATTTATGTAAGTTTTAGCAGAATCTGGTATTTTGGAAAGAATCACAAATACAAATATTAGATTTTACTGGCCTCATATTGGTCACACTCAAAATGACAGTTTTTGAAACATAACTCCAAAAATACACATGCAAAATGTCTAATAATGCCTGAAGAAATGCATCTTCGAGAGTTTTCCTGAAAAAAAAAACATTTGGTAAGGTTAACAAAAAACAAATTTGATTTGTTACTCAATTTGACAGTAATGTACTTAGAATCCTGAGATAATGCGAAAAAAGCAATAAAAATGTATTCCAACATAATTCCTAATCCAAACGTGCAAAAAGTCTAAAAATGCCTGTGATATTGAATACATGTGAGTTTTACTATATACAGATGATTTTCTATGGTTTGCAAATAAAAAAATGAGGTTTTACACAATATGACTGTATACTGTAACACTCAATATGACAGTTATTTAAACATAACTCCTACACCACACATGAAAAATGGCTAATAATGCCTAAAATAATGCATCTTTGGGAGTTTTACTCGAAACATATGCTTTTTTAAATCTTGCAAATGCAAAAAGTTGTTTTTTTACTCAATATGACTATAATGTTCTTAGAATCCTGAGATAATGAGAAAAAAGCAATAAAAATGTATTCAAACATAACTTCTAAACAACACTTGCAAAATGGCTAATAATAGCCAGAGATATGTTTTTTTGTTAGTTGTACTAGAAAAATGATCTTTTGTAAGGTTTGCAAAGACACAAGTTAGTTTTTTTATTCAATATAACAGTGTAACTGTCATACTAAATATGAAAGGTTTATAATCATAACTCCAAAACCAAATATGAAATGTGTCTTAAAAAGCCTTTAATATTGAATTTGTGTAAGTTTTAGCAGAATCAGGTATTTTGGAAAGAATCACAAATACAAATATTAGATTTTACTGGCCTCATATTGGTCACACTCAAAATGACAGTTTTTGAAACATAATTCCAAAAATAAACATGCAAAATGTCTAATAATGCCTGAAGAAATGCATCTTCGAGAGTTTTCCTGAAAAAAAACATTTGGTAAGGTTTGCAAAAACAAAATTTGATTTGTTACTAAATTTGACAGTAATGTACTTAGAATCCTGAGATAATGCGAAAAAAGCAATAAAAATGTATTCCAACATAACTTCTATACAACACATGCAAAATGGCTAATAATGCCTAGAGATATGTTTTTTTGTTAGTTGTACTAGAAAAATGATCTTTTGTAAGGTTTGCAAAGACACAAGTTAGTTTTTTTATTCAATATAACAGTGTAACTGTCATACTAAATATGAAAGGTTTATAATCATAACTCCAAAACCAAATATTAAATTTGTCTTAAAAAGCCTTTAATATTGAATTTATGTAAGTTTTAGCAGAATCAGGTATTTTGGAAAGAATCACAAATACAAATATTAGATTTTACTGGCCTCATATTGGTCACACTCAAAATGACAGTTTTTGAAACATAACTCCAAAAATACACATGCAAAATGTCTAATAATGCCTGAAGAAATGCATCTTCGAGAGTTTTCCTGAAAAAAAAAACATTTGGTGAGGTTAACAAAAACCAAATTTGATTTGTTACTCAATTTAACAGTAATGTACTTAGAATCCTGAGATAATGCGAAAAAAGCAATAAAAATGTATTCCAACATAATTCCTAATCCAAACGTGCAAAAAGTCTAAAAATGCCTGTGATATTGAATACATGTGAGTTTTACTATATACAGTTGTTTTTCTATGGTTTGCAAATACAAAAATGAGGTTTTACTCAATATGACTGTATACTGTAACACTCAATATGACAGTTATTTAAACATAACTCCTACACCACAAATGAAAAATGGCTAATAATGCCTGAAATAATGCATCTTTGGGAGTTTTACTCGAAACATATGCTTTTTTAAATCTTGCAAATGCCAAAAGTAGTTTTTTACTCAATATGACTATAATAGTCTGAGAATCCTGAGATAATGCGAAAAAAGCAATAAAAATTTATTCAAACATAACTTCCAAACAACACTTGCAAAATGGCTAATAATAGTTAGAGATATGTTTTTTTGTTAGTTGTACTAGAAAAATGAACTTTTGTAAGGTTTGCAAAGACACAAGTTAGTTTTTTTATTCAATATAACAGTGTAACTGTCATACTAAATATGAAAGGTTTATAATCATAACTCCAAAACCAAATATGAAATGTGTCTTAAAAAGCCTTTAATATTGAATTTATGTAAGTTTTAGCAGAATCAGGTATTTTGGAAAGAATCACAAATACAAATATTAGATTTTACTGGCCTCATATTGGTCACACTCAAAATGACAGTTTTTGAAACATAACTCCAAAAATACACATGCAAAATGTCTATTAATGCCCGAAGAAATGCATCTTTGAGAGTTTTCCTGAAAAAAAAAAAACATTTGGTAAGGTTTGCAAAAACAAAATTTGATTTGTTACTCAATTTGACAGTAATGTACTTAGAATCCTGAGATAATGCGAAAAAAGCAATAAAAATGTATTCCAACATAATTCCTAATCCAAACGTGCAAAATGTCTAAAAATGCCTGTTATATTGAATACATGTGAGTTTTACTAGATGCAGTTGTTTTTCTATGGTTTGCAAATACAAAAATGAGGTTTTACTCAATATGACTGTATACTGTAACACTCAATATGACAGTTATTTAAACATAACTCCTGCACCACACATGAAAAATGGCTAATAATGCCTGAAAAAATGCATCTTTGGGAGTTTTTCTCGAAACATATGCTTTTTTAAATCTTGCAAATGCAAAAAGTAGTTTTTTACTCAATATGACTATAATAGTCTTACAATCCTGATATAATGCGAAAAAAGCAATAAAAATGTATTCAAACATAACTTCTAAACAACACATGCAAAATGGCTAATAATGCCTAGAGATATGTTTTTTGGTTAGTTGTACTAGAAAAATGATATTTTGTAACGTTTGCAAAGACACAAGTTAGTTTTTTTATTCAATATAACAGTGTAACTGTCATACTAAATATGAAAGGTTTATAATCATAACTCCAAAACCACAAATGAAATGTGTCTTAAAAAGCCTTTAATATTGAATTTATGTAAGTTTTAGCAGAATCAGGTATTTTGGAAAGAATCACAAATACAAATATTAGATTTTACTGGCCTCATATTGGTCACACTCAAAATGACAGTTTTTGAAACATAACTCCAAAAATACACATGCAAAATGTCTAATAATGCCTGAAGAAATGCATCTTCGAGAGTTTTCCTGAAAAAAAAAAACATTTGGTAAGGTTAACAAAAAACAAATTTGATTTGTTACTCAATTTGAAAGTTATGTACTTAGAATCCTGAGATAATGCGAAAAAACCAATAAAAATGTATTCCAACATAATTCCTAATCCAAACGTGCAAAAAGTCTAAAAATGCCTGTGATATTGAATGCCTGTGAGTTTTACTATATACAGTTGTTTTTCTATGGTTTGCAAATACAAAAATAATGTTTTACTCAATATGACTGTATACTGTAACACTCAATATGACAGTTATTTAAACATAACTCCTACACCACACATGAAAAATGGCTAATAATGCCTGAAATAATGCATCTTTGGGAGTTTTACTCGAAACATATGCTTTTTTAAATCTTGCAAATGCCAAAAGTAGTTTTTTACTCAATATGACTATAATAGTCTGAGAATCCTGAGATAATGCGAAAAAAGCAATAAAAATTTATTCAAACATAACTTCTAAACAACACTTGCAAAATGGCTAATAATAGCCAGAGATATGTTTTTTTGTTAGTTGTACTAGAAAAATGATCTTTTGTAAGGTTTGCAAAGACACAAGTTAGTTTTTTTATTCAATATAACAGTGTAACTGTCATACTAAATATGAAAGGTTTATAATCATAACTCCAAAACCAAATATGAAATTTGTCTTAAAAAGCCTTTAATATTGAATTTGTGTAAGTTTTAGCAGAATCAGGTATTTTGGAAAGAATCACAAATACAAATATTAGATTTTACTGGCCTCATATTGGTCACACTCAAAATGACAGTTTTTGAAACATAACTCCAAAAATACACATGCAAAATGTCTAATAATGCCCGAAGAAATGCATCTTCGAGAGTTTTCCTGAAAAAAAACATTTGGTAAGGTTTGCAAAAACAAAATTTGATTTGTTACTAAATTTGACAGTAATGTACTTAGAATCCTGAGATAATGCGAAAAAAGCAATAAAAATGTATTCCAACATAACTTCTATACAACACATGCAAAATGGCTAATAATGCCTAGAGATATGTTTTTTTGTTAGTTGTACTAGAAAAATGATCTTTTGTAAGGTTTGCAAAGACAAAAGTTAGTTTTTTTATTCAATATAACAGTGTAACTGTCATACTAAATATGAAAGGTTTATAATCATAACTCCAAAACCAAATATGAAATTTGTCTTAAAAAGCCTTTAATATTGAATTTGTGTAAGTTTTAGCAGAATCAGGTATTTTGGAAAGAATCACAAATACAAATATTAGATTTTACTGGCCTCATATTGGTCACACTCAAAATGACAGTTTTTGAAACATAACTCCAAAAATACACATGCAAAATGTCTAATAATGCCTGAAGAAATGCATCTTCGAGAGTTTTCCTGAAAAAAAACATTTGGTAAGGTTTGCAAAAACAAAATTTGATTTGTTACTAAATTTGACAGTAATGTACTTAGAATCCTGAGATAATGCGAAAAAAGCAATAAAAATGTATTCCAACATAACTTCTATACAACACATGCAAAATGGCTAATAATGCCTAGAGATATGTTTTTTTGTTAGTTGTACTAGAAAAATGATCTTTTGTAAGGTTTGCAAAGACACAAGTTAGTTTTTTTATTCAATATAACAGTGTAACTGTCATACTAAATATGAAAGGTTTATAATCATAACTCCAAAACCAAATATTAAATTTGTCTTAAAAAGCCTTTAATATTGAATTGATGTAAGTTTTAGCAGAATCAGGTATTTTGGAAAGAATCACAAATACAAATATTAGATTTTACTGGCCTCATATTGGTCACACTCAAAATGACAGTTTTTGAAACATAACTCCAAAAATACACATGCAAAATGTCTAATAATGCCTGAAGAAATGCATCTTCGAGAGTTTTCCTGAAAAAAAAACATTTGGTGAGGTTAACAAAAACCAAATTTGATTTGTTACTCAATTTAACAGTAATGTACTTAGAATCCTGAGATAATGCGAAAAAAGCAATAAAAATGTATTCCAACATAATTCCTAATCCAAACGTGCAAAAAGTCTAAAAATGCCTGTGATATTGAATACATGTGAGTTTTACTATATACAGTTGTTTTTCTATGGTTTGCAAATACAAAAATGAGGTTTTACTCAATATGACTGTATACTGTAACACTCAATATGACAGTTATTTAAACATAACTCCTACACCACAAATGAAAAATGGCTAATAATGCCTGAAATAATGCATCTTTGGGAGTTTTACTCGAAACATATGCTTTTTTAAATCTTGCAAATGCCAAAAGTAGTTTTTTACTCATCCATCCATCCATTTTCTACCGCTTATTCCCTTTCGGGGTCGCGGGGGGCGCTGGCGCCTATCTCAGCTACAATCGGGCGGAAGGCAGGGTACACCCTGGACAAGTCGCCACCTCATCGCAGGGCCAACACAGATATGACTATAATAGTCTGAGAATCCTGAGATAATGCGAAAAAAGCAATAAAAATTTATTCAAACATAACTTCTAAACAACACTTGCAAAATGGCTAATAATAGTTAGAGATATGTTTTTTTGTTAGTTGTACTAGAAAAATGAACTTTTGTAAGGTTTGCAAAGACACAAGTTAGTTTTTTTATTCAATATAACAGTGTAACTGTCATACTAAATATGAAAGGTTTATAATCATAACTCCAAAACCAAATATGAAATGTGTCTTAAAAAGCCTTTAATATTGAATTTATGTAAGTTTTAGCAGAATCAGGTATTTTGGAAAGAATCACAAATACAAATATTAGATTTTACTGGCCTCATATTGGTCACACTCAAAATGACAGTTTTTGAAACATAACTCCAAAAATACACATGCAAAATGTCTAATAATGCCCGAAGAAATGCATCTTTGAGAGTTTTCCTGAAAAAAAAAACATTTGGTAAGGTTTGCAAAAACAAAATTTGATTTGTTACTCAATTTGACAGTAATGTACTTAGAATCCTGAGATAATGCGAAAAAAGCAATAAAAATGTATTCCAACATAATTCCTAATCCAAACGTGCAAAATGTCTAAAAATGCCTGTGATATTGAATACATGTGAGTTTTACTAGATGCAGTTGTTTTTCTATGGTTTGCAAATACAAAAATGAGGTTTTACTCAATATGACTGTATACTGTAACACTCAATATGACAGTTATTTAAACATAACTCCTGCACCACACATGAAAAATGGCTAATAATGCCTGAAAAAATGCATCTTTGGGAGTTTTTCTCGAAACATATGCTTTTTTAAATCTTGCAAATGCAAAAAGTAGTTTTTTACTCAATATGACTATAATAGTCTTACAATCCTGATATAATGCGAAAAAAGCAATACAAATGTATTCAAACATAACTTCTAAACAACACATGCAAAATGGCTAATAATGCCTAGAGATATGTTTTTTGGTTAGTTGTACTAGAAAAATGATATTTTGTAACGTTTGCAAAGACACAAGTTAGTTTTTTTATTCAATATAACAGTGTAACTGTCATACTAAATATGAAAGGTTTATAATCATAACTCCAAAACCACAAATGAAATGTGTCTTAAAAAGCCTTTAATATTGAATTTATGTAAGTTTTAGCAGAATCAGGTATTTTGGAAAGAATCACAAATACAAATATTAGATTTTACTGGCCTCATATTGGTCACACTCAAAATGACAGTTTTTGAAACATAACTCCAAAAATACACATGCAAAATGTCTAATAATGCCTGAAGAAATGCATTTTCGAGAGTTTTCCTGAAAAAAAAAACATTTGGTAAGGTTAACAAAAAACAAATTTGATTTGTTACTCAATTTGAAAGTTATGTACTTAGAATCCTGAGATAATGCGAAAAAACCAATAAAAATGTATTCCAACATAATTCCTAATCCAAACGTGCAAAAAGTCTAAAAATGCCTGTGATATTGAATGCCTGTGAGTTTTACTATATACAGTTGTTTTTCTATGGTTTGCAAATACAAAAATGAGGTTTTACTCAATATGACTGTATACTGTAACACTCAATATGACAGTTATTTAAACATAACTCCTACACCACACATGAAAAATGGCTAATAATGCCTGAAATAATGCATCTTTGGGAGTTTTACTCGAAACATATGCTTTTTTAAATCTTGCAAATGCCAAAAGTAGTTTTTTACTCAATATGACTATAATAGTCTGAGAATCCTGAGATAATGCGAAAAAAGCAATAAAAATTTATTCAAACATAACTTCTAAACAACACTTGCAAAATGGCTAATAATAGCCAGAGATATGTTTTTTTGTTAGTTGTACTAGAAAAATGAACTTTTGTAAGGTTTGCAAAGACACAAGTTAGTTTTTTTATTCAATATAACAGTGTAACTGTCATACTAAATATGAAAGGTTTATAATCATAACTCCAAAACCAAATATGAAATTTGTCTTAAAAAGCCTTTAATATTGAATTTGTGTAAGTTTTAGCAGAATCAGGTATTTTGGAAAGAATCACAAATACAAATATTAGATTTTACTGGCCTCATATTGGTCACACTCAAAATGACAGTTTTTGAAACATAATTCCAAAAATACACATGCAAAATGTCTAATAATGCCTGAAGAAATGCATCTTCGAGAGTTTTCCTGAAAAAAAACATTTGGTAAGGTTTGCAAAAACAAAATTTGATTTGTTACTAAATTTGACAGTAATGTACTTAGAATCCTGAGATAATGCGAAAAAAGCAATAAAAATGTATTCCAACATAACTTCTATACAACACATGCAAAATGGCTAATAATGCCTAGAGATATGTTTTTTTGTTAGTTGTACTAGAAAAATGATCTTTTGTAAGGTTTGCAAAGACACAAGTTAGTTTTTTTATTCAATATAACAGTGTAACTGTCATACTAAATATGAAAGGTTTATAATCATAACTCCAAAACCAAATATTAAATTTGTCTTAAAAAGCCTTTAATATTGAATTTATGTAAGTTTTAGCAGAATCAGGTATTTTGGAAAGAATCACAAATACAAATATTAGATTTTACTGGCCTCATATTGGTCACACTCAAAATGACAGTTTTTGAAACATAACTCCAAAAATACACATGCAAAATGTCTAATAATGCCTGAAGAAATGCATCTTCGAGAGTTTTCCTGAAAAAAAAACCATTTGGTGAGGTTAACAAAAACCAAATTTGATTTGTTACTCAATTTAACAGTAATGTACTTAGAATCCTGAGATAATGCGAAAAAAGCAATAAAAATGTATTCCAACATAATTCCTAATCCAAACGTGCAAAAAGTCTAAAAATGCCTGTGATATTGAATACATGTGAGTTTTACTATATACAGTTGTTTTTCTATGGTTTGCAAATACAAAAATGAGGTTTTACTCAATATGACTGTATACTGTAACACTCAATATGACAGTTATTTAAACATAACTCCTACACCACAAATGAAAAATGGCTAATAATGCCTGAAATAATGCATCTTTGGGAGTTTTACTCGAAACATATGCTTTTTTAAATCTTGCAAATGCCAAAAGTAGTTTTTTACTCAATATGACTATAATAGTCTGAGAATCCTGAGATAATGCGAAAAAAGCAATAAAAATTTATTCAAACATAACTTCTAAACAACACTTGCAAAATGGCTAATAATAGTTAGAGATATGTTTTTTTGTTAGTTGTACTAGAAAAATGAACTTTTGTAAGGTTTGCAAAGACACAAGTTAGTTTTTTATTCAATATAACAGTGTAACTGTCATACTAAATATGAAAGGTTTATAATCATAACTCCAAAACCAAATATGAAATTTGTCTTAAAAAGCCTTTAATATTGAATTTGTGTAAGTTTTAGCAGAATCAGGTATTTTGGAAAGAATCACAAATACAAATATTAGATTTTACTGGCCTCATATTGGTCACACTCAAAATGACAGTTTTTGAAACATAATTCCAAAAATACACATGCAAAATGTCTAATAATGCCTGAAGAAATGCATCTTCGAGAGTTTTCCTGAAAAAAAACATTTGGTAAGGTTTGCAAAAACAAAATTTGATTTGTTAATAAATTTGACAGTAATGTACTTAGAATCCTGAGATAATGCGAAAAAAGCAATAAAAATGTATTCCAACATAACTTCTATACAACACATGCAAAATGGCTAATAATGCCTAGAGATATGTTTTTTTGTTAGTTGTACTAGAAAAATGATCTTTTGTAAGGTTTGCAAAGACACAAATTAGTTTTTTTATTCAATATAACAGTGTAACTGTCATACTAAATATGAAAGGTTTATAATCATAACTCCAAAACCAAATATTAAATTTGTCTTAAAAAGCCTTTAATATTGAATTTATGTAAGTTTTAGCAGAATCAGGTATTTTGGAAAGAATCACAAATACAAATATTAGATTTTACTGGCCTCATATTGGTCACACTCAAAATGACAGTTTTTGAAACATAACTCCAAAAATACACATGCAAAATGTCTAATAATGCCTGAAGAAATGCATCTTCGAGAGTTTTCCTGAAAAAAAAACATTTGGTGAGGTTAACAAAAACCAAATTTGATTTGTTACTCAATTTAACAGTAATGTACTTAGAATCCTGAGATAATGCGAAAAAAGCAATAAAAATGTATTCCAACATAATTCCTAATCCAAACGTGCAAAAAGTCTAAAAATGCCTGTGATATTGAATACATGTGAGTTTTACTATATACAGTTGTTTTTCTATGGTTTGCAAATACAAAAATGAGGTTTTACTCAATATGACTGTATACTGTAACACTCAATATGACAGTTATTTAAACATAACTCCTACACCACAAATGAAAAATGGCTAATAATGCCTGAAATAATGCATCTTTGGGAGTTTTACTCGAAACATATGCTTTTTTAAATCTTGCAAATGCCAAAAGTAGTTTTTTACTCAATATGACTATAATAGTCTGAGAATCCTGAGATAATGCGAAAAAAGCAATAAAAATTTATTCAAACATAACTTCTAAACAACACTTGCAAAATGGCTAATAATAGTTAGAGATATGTTTTTTTGTTAGTTGTACTAGAAAAATGAACTTTTGTAAGGTTTGCAAAGACACAAGTTAGTTTTTTTATTCAATATAACAGTGTAACTGTCATACTAAATATGAAAGGTTTATAATCATAACTCCAAAACCAAATATGAAATGTGTCTTAAAAAGCCTTTAATATTGAATTTATGTAAGTTTTAGCAGAATCAGGTATTTTGGAAAGAATCACAAATACAAATATTAGATTTTACTGGCCTCATATTGGTCACACTCAAAATGACAGTTTTTGAAACATAACTCCAAAAATACACATGCAAAATGTCTAATAATGCCCGAAGAAATGCATCTTTGAGAGTTTTCCTGAAAAAAAAAAACATTTGGTAAGGTTTGCAAAAACAAAATTTGATTTGTTACTCAATTTGACAGTAATGTACTTAGAATCCTGAGATAATGCGAAAAAAGCAATAAAAATGTATTCCAACATAATTCCTAATCCAAACGTGCAAAATGTCTAAAAATGCCTGTGATATTGAATACATGTGAGTTTTACTAGATGCAGTTGTTTTTCTATGGTTTGCAAATACAAAAATGAGGTTTTACTCAATATGACTGTATACTGTAACACTCAATATGACAGTTATTTAAACATAACTCCTGCACCACACATGAAAAATGGCTAATAATGCCTGAAAAAATGCATCTTTGGGAGTTTTTCTCGAAACATATGCTTTTTTAAATCTTGCAAATGCAAAAAGTAGTTTTTTACTCAATATGACTATAATAGTCTTACAATCCTGATATAATGCGAAAAAAGCAATAAAAATGTATTCAAACATAACTTCTAAACAACACATGCAAAATGGCTAATAATGCCTAGAGATATGTTTTTTGGTTAGTTGTACTAGAAAAATGATATTTTGTAACGTTTGCAAAGACACAAGTTAGTTTTTTTATTCAATATAACAGTGTAACTGTCATACTAAATATGAAAGGTTTATAATCATAACTCCAAAACCACAAATGAAATGTGTCTTAAAAAGCCTTTAATATTGAATTTATGTAAGTTTTAGCAGAATCAGGTATTTTGGAAAGAATCACAAATACAAATATTAGATTTTACTGGCCTCATATTGGTCACACTCAAAATGACAGTTTTTGAAACATAACTCCAAAAATACACATGCAAAATGTCTAATAATGCCTGAAGAAATGCATCTTCGAGAGTTTTCCTGAAAAAAAAAACCATTTGGTAAGGTTAACAAAAAACAAATTTGATTTGTTACTCAATTTGAAAGTTATGTACTTAGAATCCTGAGATAATGCGAAAAAACCAATAAAAATGTATTCCAACATAATTCCTAATCCAAACGTGCAAAAAGTCTAAAAATGCCTATGATATTGAATGCCTGTGAGTTTTACTATATACAGTTGTTTTTCTATGGTTTGCAAATACAAAAATGAGGTTTTACTCAATATGACTGTATACTGTAACACTCAATATGACAGTTATTTAAACATAACTCCTACACCACACATGAAAAATGGCTAATAATGCCTGAAATAATGCATCTTTGGGAGTTTTACTCGAAACATATGCTTTTTTAAATCTTGCAAATGCCAAAAGTAGTTTTTTACTCAATATGACTATAATAGTCTGAGAATCCTGAGATAATGCGAAAAAAGCAATAAAAATTTATTCAAACATAACTTCTAAACAACACTTGCAAAATGGCTAATAATAGCCAGAGATATGTTTTTTTGTTAGTTGTACTAGAAAAATGATCTTTTGTAAGGTTTGCAAAGACACAAGTTAGTTTTTTTATTCAATATAACAGTGTAACTGTCATACTAAATATGAAAGGTTTATAATCATAACTCCAAAACCAAATATGAAATTTGTCTTAAAAAGCCTTTAATATTGAATTTGTGTAAGTTTTAGCAGAATCAGGTATTTTGGAAAGAATCACAAATACAAATATTAGATTTTACTGGCCTCATATTGGTCACACTCAAAATGACAGTTTTTGAAACATAATTCCAAAAATACACATGCAAAATGTCTAATAATGCCTGAAGAAATGCATCTTCGAGAGTTTTCCTGAAAAAAAACATTTGGTAAGGTTTGCAAAAACAAAATTTGATTTGTTACTAAATTTGACAGTAATGTACTTAGAATCCTGAGATAATGCGAAAAAAGCAATAAAAATGTATTCCAACATAACTTCTATACAACACATGCAAAATGGCTAATAATGCCTAGAGATATGTTTTTTTGTTAGTTGTACTAGAAAAATGATCTTTTGTAAGGTTTGCAAAGACACAAGTTAGTTTTTTTTATTCAATATAACAGTGTAACTGTCATACTAAATATGAAAGGTTTATAATCATAACTCCAAAACCAAATATTAAATTTGTCTTAAAAAGCCTTTAATATTGAATTGATGTAAGTTTTAGCAGAATCAGGTATTTTGGAAAGAATCACAAATACAAATATTAGATTTTACTGGCCTCATATTGGTCACACTCAAAATGACAGTTTTTGAAACATAACTCCAAAAATACACATGCAAAATGTCTAATAATGCCTGAAGAAATGCATCTTCGAGAGTTTTCCTGAAAAAAAAACATTTGGTGAGGTTAACAAAAACCAAATTTGATTTGTTACTCAATTTAACAGTAATGTACTTAGAATCCTGAGATAATGCGAAAAAAGCAATAAAAATGTATTCCAACATAATTCCTAATCCAAACGTGCAAAAAGTCTAAAAATGCCTGTGATATTGAATACATGTGAGTTTTACTATATACAGTTGTTTTTCTATGGTTTGCAAATACAAAAATGAGGTTTTACTCAATATGACTGTATACTGTAACACTCAATATGACAGTTATTTAAACATAACTCCTACACCACACATGAAAAATGGCTGATAATGCCTGAAATAATGCATCTTTGGGAGTTTTACTCGAAACATATGCTTTTTTAAATCTTGCAAATGCCAAAAGTAGTTTTTTACTCAATATGACTATAATAGTCTTACAATCCTGATATAATGCGAAAAAAGCAATAAAAATGTATTCAAACATAACTTCCAAACAACACATGCAAAATGGCTAATAATGCCTAGAGATATGTTTTTTGGTTAGTTGTACTAGAAAAATGATATTTTGTAACGTTTGCAAAGACACAAGTTAGTTTTTTTTATTCAATATAACAGTGTAACTGTCATACTAAATATGAAAGGTTTATAATCATAACTCCAAAACCACAAATGAAATGTGTCTTAAAAAGCCTTTAATATTGAATTTATGTAAGTTTTAGCAGAATCAGGTATTTTGGAAAGAATCACAAATACAAATATTAGATTTTACTGGCCTCATATTGGTCACACTCAAAATGACAGTTTTTGAAACATAACTCCAAAAATACACATGCAAAATGTCTAATAATGCCTGAAGAAATGCATCTTCGAGAGTTTTCCTGAAAAAAAAAAAACATTTGGTAAGGTTAACAAAAAACAAATTTGATTTGTTACTCAATTTGAAAGTTGTGTACTTAGAATCCTGAGATAATGCGAAAAAACCAATAAAAATGTATTCCAACATAATTCCTAATCCAAACGTGCAAAAAGTCTAAAAATGCCTGTGATATTGAATGCCTGTGAGTTTCACTATATACAGTTGTTTTTCTATGGTTTGCAAATACAAAAATGAGGTTTTACTCAATATGACTGTATACTGTAACACTCAATATGACAGTTATTTAAACATAACTCCTACACCACACATGAAAAATGGCTAATAATGCCTGAAAAAATGCATCTTTGGGAGTTTTACTCGAAACATATGCTTTTTTAAATCTTGCAAATGCCAAAAGTAGTTGTTTACTCAATATGACTATAATAGTCTGAGAATCCTGAGATAATGCGAAAAAAGCAATAAAAATGTATTCAAACATAACTTCTAAACAACACTTGCAAAATGGCTAATAATAGCCAGAGATATGTTTTTTTGTTAGTTGTACTAGAAAAATGATCTTTTGTAAGGTTTGCAAAGACAAAAGTTAGTTTTTTTATTCAATATAACAGTGTAACTGTCATACTAAATATGAAAGGTTTATAATCATAACTCCAAAACCAAATATGAGATTTGTCTTAAAAATTCTTTAATATTGAATTTATGTAAGTTTTAGCAGAATCAGGTATTTTGGAAAGAATCACAAATACAAATATTAGATTTTACTGGCCTCATATTGGTCACACTCAAAATGACAGTTTTTGAAACATATCTCAAAAAATACACATGCAAAATGTCTAATAATGCCTGAAAAAATGCATCTTCGAGAGTTTTCCTGAAAAAAAACATTTGGTAAGGTTTGCAAAAACAAAATTTGATTTGTTACTCAATTTGACAGTAATGTACCTAGAATCCTGAGATTATGCGAAAAAAGCAATACAAATGTATTCCAACATAACTCCTAATCCAAACCTGCAAAAAGTCTAAAAATGCCTGTGATATTGAATACATGTGAGTTTTACTAGATACGGTTGTTTTTCTATTGTTTGCAAATACAAAAATGAGGTTTTACTCAATATGACTGTATACTGTAACACTCAATATGACAGTTATTTAAACATAACTCCTACACCACACATGAAAAATGGCTGATAATGCCTGAAATAATGCATCTTTGGGAGTTTTACTCGAAACATATGTTTTTTTAAATCTTTCAAGTGCAAAAAGTAGTTTTTTACTCAATATGACTATAATAGTCTTACAATCCTTAGATAATGCGAAAAAAGCAATAAAAATGTATTCCAACATAACTTCTATACAACACTTGCAAAATGGCTAATAATAGCCAGAGATATGTTTTTTGGTTAGTTGTACTAGAAAAATGATCTTTTGTAAGGTTTGCAAAGACACAAGTTTTTTTTTTTTTATTCAATATAACAGTGTAACTGTCATACTAAATATGAAAGGTTTATAATCATAACTCCAAAACCAAATATGAAATTTGTCTTAAAAAGCCTTTAATATTGAATTTATGTAAGTTTTAGCAGAATCAGGTATTTTGGAAAGAATCACAAATACAAATATTAGATTTTACTGGCCTCATATTGGTCACACTCAAAATGACAGTTTTTGAAACATAACTCCAAAAATACACATGCAAAATGTCTAATAATGCCTGAAGAAATGCATCTTCGAGAGTTTTCCTGGAAAAAAAAACATTTGGTAAGGTTTGCAAAAACAAAATTTGATTTGTTACTCAATTTGACAGTAATGTACTTAGAATCCTGAGATAATGCAAAAAAAGCAATAAAAATGTATTCCAACATAATTCCTAATCCAAACGTGCAAAATGTCTAAAAATGCCTGTGATATTGAATACATGTGAGTTTTACTAGATACAGTTGTTTTTCTATGGTTTGCAAATACGAAAATGAGGTTTTACTCAATATGACTGTATACTGTAACACTCAATATGACAGTTATTTAAACATAACTCCTGCACCACACATGAAAAATGGCTGATAATGCCTGAAATAATGCATCTTTGGGAGTTTTACTCGGAACATATGTTTTTTTAAATCTTGCAAGTGCAAAAAGTAGTTTTTTACTCAATGTGACTATAATAGTCTTACAATCCTGAGATAATGCGAAATAAGCAATAAAAATGTATTCAAACATAACTTCTAAACAACACATGCAAAATGGCTAATAATGCCTAGAGATTTGTTTTTTGGTTAGTTGTACTCGAAAAATGATCTTTTGTAAGGTTTGCAAGGACACAAGTTAGTTTTTTTATTCAATATAACAGTGTAACTGTCATACTAAATATGAAAGGTTTATAATCATAACTCCAAAACCAAATATGAAATTTGTCTTAAAAAGCCTTTAATATTGAATTTATGTAAGCTTTAGCAGAATCAGGTATTTTGGAAAGAATCACAAATACAAATATTAGATTTTACTGGCCTCATATTGGTCACACTCAAAATGACAGTTTTTGAAACATAACTCCAAAAATACACATGCAAAATGTCTAATAATGCCTGAAGAAATGCATCTTCGAGAGTTTTCCTGAAAAAAAAACATTTGGTAAGGTTAACAAAAACCAAATTTGATTTGTTACTCAATTTGACAGTAATGTACTTAGAATCCTGAGATAATGCGAAAAAAGCAATAAAAATGTATTCCAACATAATTTCTAATCCAAACGTGCAAAAAGTCTAAAAATGCCTGTGATATTGAATACATGTGAGTTTTACTAGATAAAGTTGTTTTTCTATGGTTTGCAAATACAAAAATGAGGTTTTACTCAATATGACTGTATACTGTAACACTCAATATGACAGTTATTTAAACATAACTCCTACACCACACATGAAAAATGGCTAATAATGCCTGAAATAATGCATCTTTGGGAGTTTTACTCGAAACATATGCTTTTTTAAATCTTGCAAATGCCAAAAGTAGTTGTTTACTCAATATGACTATAATAGTCTGAGAATCCTGAGATAATGCGAAAAAAGCAATAAAAATGTATTCAAACATAACTTCTAAACAACACCTGCAAAATGGCTAATAATAGCCAGAGATATGTTTTTTTGTTAGTTGTACTAGAAAAATGATCTTTTGTAAGGTTTGCAAAGACAAGAGTTAGTTTTTTTATTCAATATAACAGTGTAACTTTCATACTAAATATGAAAGGTTTATAATCATAACTCCAAAACCAAATATGAGATTTGTCTTAAAAATTCTTTAATATTGAATTTATGTAAGTTTTAGCAGAATCAGGTATTTTGGAAAGAATCACAAATACAAATATTAGATTTTACTGGCCTCATATTGGTCACACTCAAAATGACAGTTTTTGAAACATAACTCCAAAAATACACATGCAAAATGTCTAATAATGCCCGAAGAAATGCATCTTTGAGAGTTTTCCTGAAAAAAAAAACATTTGTTAAGGTTTGCAAAAACAAAATTTGATTTGTTACTCAATTTGACAGTAATGTACTTAGAATCCTGAGATAATGCGAAAAAAGCAATAAAAATGTATTCCAACATAATTCCTAATCCAAACGTGCAAAATGTCTAAAAATGCCTGTGATATTGAATACTTTTTAGTTTTACTAGATACAGATGATTTTCAATGGTTTGCAAATAAAAAAATGAGGTTTTACTCAATATGACTGTATATTGTAACACTCAATATGACAGTTATTTAAACATAACTCCTACACCACACATGAAAAATGGCTAATAATGCCTGAAAAAATGCATCTTTGGGAGTTTTACTCGAAACATATGCTTTTTTAAATCTTGCAAATGCAAAAAGTAGTTTTTTACTCAATATGACTATAATAGTCTTACAATCCTGAGATAATGCGAAAAAAGCAATAAAAATGTATTCAAACATAACTTCTAAACAACACCTGCAAAATGGCTAATAATGCCTAGAGATATGTTTGTTGGTTAGTTGTACTAGAAAAAGGATATTTTGTAAGGTTTGCAAAGACACAAGTTAGTTTTTTTATTCAATATAACAGTGTAACTGTCATAATAAATATGAAAGGTTTATAATCATAACTCCAAAACCAAATATGAAATTTGTCTTAAAACGCCTTTAATATTGAATTTATGTAAGTTTTACCAAAATCAGGTATTTTGGAAAGAATCACAAATACAAATATTAGATTTTACTGGCCTCATATTGGTCACACTCAAAATGACAGTTTTTGAAACATAACTCCAAAAATACACATGCAAAATGTCTAATAATGCCTGATAAAATGCATCTTCGAGAGTTTTCCTGAAAAAAAACATTTGGTAAGGTTTGCAAAAACCAAATTTGATTTGTTACTCAATTTGACAGTAATGTACTTAGAATCCTGAGATAATGCGAAAAAAGCAATAAAAATGTATTCCAACATAATTCCTAATCCAAACGTGCAAAATGTCTAAAAATGCCTGTGATATTGAATACATGTGAGTTTTACTAGATGCCGTTGTTTTTCTATGGTTTGCAAATACAAAAATGAGGTTTTACTCAATATGACTGTATACTGTAACACTCAATATGACAGTTATTTAAACATAACTCCTGCACCACACATGAAAAATGGCTAATAATGCCTGAAAAAATGCATCTTTGGGAGTTTTACTCGAAACATATGCTTTTTTAAATCTTGCAAATGCAAAAAGTAGTTTTTTACTCAATATGACTATAATAGTCTTACAATCCTGAGATAATGCGAAAAAAGCAATAAAAATGGATTCAAACATAACTTCTAAACAACACATGCAAAATGGCTAATAATAGCTAGAGATATATTTTTTTGTTAGTTGTACTAGAAAAGTGATCTTTTGTAAGGTTTGCAAAGACACAAGTTAGTTTTTTTATTCAATTTAACAGTGTAACTGTCATAATAAATATGAAAGGTTTATAATCATAACTCCAAAACCAAATATGAAATTTGTCTTAAAACGCCTTTAATATTGAATTTATGTAAGTTTTACCAAAATCAGGTATTTTGGAAAGAATCACAAATACAAATATTAGATTTTACTGGCCTCATATTGGTCACACTCAAAATGACAGTTTTTGAAACATAACTCCAAAAATACACTTGAAAAATGTCTAATAATGCCTGATAAAATGCATCTTCGAGAGTTTTCCTGAAAAAAAAACATTTGGTAAGGTTTGCAAAAACAAAATTTGATTTGTTACTCAATTTGACAGTAATGTACTTAGAATCCTGAGATAATGCGAAAAAAGCAATAAAAATGTATTCCAACATAATTCTAAATCCAAACGTGCAAAATGTCTAAAAATGCCTTTGATATTGAATACATGTGAGTTTTACTAGATGCAGTTTTTTTTCTATGGTTTGCAAATACAAAAATGAGGTTTTACTCAATATGACTGTATACTGTAACACTCAATATGACAGTTATTCAAACATAACTCCTACACCACACATGAAAAGTGGCTAATAATGCCTGAAAAAATGCATCTTTGGGAGTTTTACTCGAAACATATGCTTTTTTAAATCTTGCAAATGCAAAAAGTAGTTTTTTACTCAATGTGACTATAATAGTCTTACAATCCTGAGATAATGCGAAAAAAGCAATAAAAATGTATTCAAACATAACTTCTAAACAACACATGCAAAAAGGCTAATAATGCCTAGAGATATGTTTGTTGGTTAGTTGTACTAGAAAAATGATATTTTGTAAGGTTTGCAAAGACACAGGTTAGTTTTTTTATTCAATATAACAGTGTAACTGTCATACTAAATATGAAAGGTTTATAATCATAACTCCAAAACCAAATATGAAATTTGTCTTTAAAAGCCTTTAATATTTAATTTATGTAAGTTTTAGCAGAATCAGGTATTTTGGAAAGAATCACAAATACAAATATTAGATTTTACTGCCCTCATATTGGTCACACTAAAAATGACAGTTTTTGAAACATAACTCCAAAAATACACATGCAAAATGTCTAATAATGCCTGAAGAAATGCATCTTCGAGAGTTTTCCTGAAAAAAAAAACATTTGTTAAGGTTTGCAAAAACAAAATTTGTTTTGTTACTCAATTTGACAGTAATGTACTTAGAATCCTGAGATAATGCGAAAAAAGCAATAAAAATGTATTCCAACATAATTCCTAATCCAAACGTGCAAACTGTCTAAAAATGCCTGTGATATTGAATACATGTGAGTTTTACTATATACAGTTGTTTTTCTATGGTTTGCAAATACAAAAATGAGGTTTTACTCAATATGACTGTATACTGTAACACTCAATATGACAGTTATTTAAACATAACTCCTACACCACACATGAAAAATGGCTAATAATGCCTGAAATAATGCATCTTCGGGAGTTTTACTCGAAACATATGCTTTTTTAAATCTTGCAAATGCAAAAAGTAGTTTTTTACTCAATAAGACTACAATAGTCTTACAATCCTGAGATAATGCGAAAAAAGCAATAAAAATGTATTCAAACATAACTTCTAAACAACACTTGCAAAATGGCTAACAATGCCTAGAGATATGTTTTTTTGTTAGTTGTACTAGAAAAATGATCTTTTGTAAGGTTTGCAAAGACACAAGTTTGTTTTTTTATTCAATATAACAGTGTAACTGTCATACTAAATATGAAAGGTTTATAATCATAACTCCAAAAAAGAATATGAAATTTGTCTTAAAAAGCCTTTAATATTGAATTTATGTATGTTTTAGCAGAATCAGGTATTTTGGAAAGAATCACAAATACAAATATTAGATTTTACTGGCCTCATATTGGTCACACTCAAAATGACAGTTTTTGAAACATAACTCCAAAAATACACATGCAAAATGTCTAATAATGCCTGAAGAAATGCATCTTCGAGAGTTTTCCTGAAAAAAAAAACATTTGGTAAGGTTTGCAAAAACAAAATGTGATTTGTTACTAAATTTGACAGTAATGTACTTAGAATCCTGAGATAATGCAAAAAAAGCAATAAAAATGTATTCCAACATAACTTCTATACAACACATGCAAAATGGCTAATAATGCCTAGAGATATGTTTTTTTGTTAGTTGTACTAGAAAAATGATCTTTTGTAAGGTTTGCAAAGACACAAGTTAGTTTTTTTTATTCAATATAACAGTGTAACTGTCATACTAAATATGAAAGGTTTATAATCATAACTCCAAAACCAAATATGAAATGTGTCTTAAAAAGCCTTTAATATTGAATTTATGTAAGTTTTAGCAGAATCAGGTATTTTGGAAAGAATCACAAATACAAATATTAGATTTTACTGGCCTCATATTGGTCACACTCAAAATGACAGTTTTTGAAACATAACTCCAAAAATACACATGCAAAATGTCTAATAATGCCCGAAGAAATGCATCTTTGAGAGTTTTCCTGAAAAAAAAAACATTTGGTAAGGTTTGCAAAAACAACATTTGATTTGTTACTCAATTTGACAGTAATGTACTTAGAATCCTGAGATAATGCGAAAAAAGCAATAAAAATGTATTAAAACATAATTCCTAATCCAAACGTGCAAAATGTCTAAAAATGCCTGTGATATTGAATACTTTTGAGTTTTACTAGATACAGATGATTTTCTATGGTTTGCAAATTAAAAAATGAGGTTTTACTCAATATGACTGTATACTCTAACACTCAATATGACAGTTATTTAAACATAACTCCTACACCACACATGAAAAATGGCTAATAATGCCTGAAATAATGCATCTTTGGGAGTTTTACTCGAAACATATGCTTTTTTAAATCTTGCAAGTGCAAAAAATAGTTTTTTACTCAATATGACTATAATAGTCTTACAATCCTGAGATAATGCGAAAAAGCAATAAAAATGTATTCAAACATAACTTTTAAACAACACATGCAAAATGGCTAATAATGCCTAGAGATATATTTTTTGTTAGTTGTACTAGAAAAATGATCTTTTGTAAGGTTTGCAAAGACACAAGTTAGTTTTTTTTATTCAATATAACAGTGTAACTGTCATAATAAATATGAAAGGTTTATAATCATTAACTCCAAAACCAAATATGAAATTTGTCTTAAAACGCCTTTAATATTGAATTTATGTAAGTTTTACCAAAATCAGGTATTTTGGAAAGAATCACAAATACAAATATTAGATTTTACTGGCCTCATATTGGTCACACTCAAAATGACAGTTTTTGAAACATAACTCCAAAAATACACATGCAAAATGTCTAATAATGCCTGATAAAATGCATCTTCGAGAGTTTTCCTGAAAAAAAACATTTGGTAAGGTTTGCAAAAACCAAATTTGATTTGTTACTCAATTTGACAGTAATGTACTTAGAATCCTGAGATAATGCGAAACAAGCAATAAAAATGTATTCCAACATAATTCCTAATCCAAACGTGCAAAATGTCTAAAAATGCCTGTGATATTGAATACATGTGAGTTTTACTATATACAGTTGTTTTTCTATGGTTTGCAAATACAAAAATGAGGTTTTACTCAATATGACTGTATACTGTAACACTAAATATGACAGTTATTTAAACATAACTCCTACACCACACATGAAAAATGGCTAATAATGCCTGAAATAATGCATCTTTGGGAGTTTTACTCGAAACATATGCTTTTTTAAATCTTGCAAATGCCAAAAGTAGTTTTTTACTCAATATGACTATAATAGTCTTAGAATCCTGAGATAATGCGAAAAAAGCAATACAAATTTATTCAAACATAACTTCTAAACAACACTTGCAAAATGGCTAATAATAGCCAGAGACATGTTTTTTTGTTAGTTGTACTAGAAAAATGATCTTTTGTAAGGTTTGCAAAGACACAAAATAGTTTTTTTATTCAATATAACAGTGTAACTGTCATACTAAATATGAAAGGTTTATAATCATAACTCCAAAACCAAATATGAAATGTGTCTTAAAAAGCCTTTAATATTGAATTTATGTAAGTTTTAGCAAAATCATGTATTTTGGAAAGAATCACAAATACAAATATTAGATTTTACTGGCCTCATATTGGTCACACTCAAAATGACAGTTTTTGACACATAACTCCAAAAATACACATGCAAAATGTCTAATAATGCCCGAAGAAATGCATCTTTGAGAGTTTTCCTGAAAAAAAAAACATTTGGTAAGGTTTGCAAAAACAAAATTTGATTTGTTACTCAATTTGACAGTAATGTACTTAGAATCCTGAGATAATGCGAAAAAAGCAATAAAAATGTATTCCAACATAATTCCTAATCCAAACGTGCAAAATGTCTAAAAATGTCTGTGATATTGAATACATGTGAGTTTTACTATATACAGTTGTTTTTCTATGGTTTGCAAATACAAAAATGAGGTTTTACTCAATATGACTATATACTGTAACACTCAATATGACAGTTATTTAAACATAACTCCTACACCACACATGAAAAATGGCTAATAATGCCTGAAAAAATGCATCTTTGGGAGTTTTACTCGAAACATATGCTTTTTTAAATCTTGCAAATGCAAAAAGTAGTTTTTTACTCAATATGACTATAATAGTCTTAGAATCCTGAGATAATGCGAAAAAAGCAATAAAAATGTATTCAAACATAACTTCTAAACAACACATGCAACATGGCTAATAATAGCTAGAGATATGTTTTTTTGTTAGTTGTACTAGAAAAATGATCTTTTGTAAGGTTTGCAAAGACACAAGTTAGTTTTTTTATTCAATATAACAGTGTAACTGTCATACTAAATATGAAAGGTTTATAATCATAACTCCAAAACCAAATATGAAATGTGTCTTAAAAAGCCTTTAATATTGAATTTATTTAAGTTTTACCAAAATCAGGTATTTTGGAAAGAATCACAAATACAAATATTAGATTTTACTGGCCTCATATTGGTCACACTCAAAATGACAGTTTTTGAAACATAACTCCAAAAATACACATGCAAAATGTCTAATAATGCCCGAAGAAATGCATCTTTGAGAGTTTTCCTGAAAAAAAAAACATTTGGTAAGGTTTGCAAAAACAAAATTTGATTTGTTACTCAATTTGACAGTAATGTACTTAGAATCCTGAGATAATGCGAAAAAAGCAATAAAAATGTATTCCAACATAATTCCTAATCCAAACGTGCAAAATGTCTAAAAATGCCTGTGATATTGAATATTTTTGAGTTTTACTAGATACAGATGATTTTCTATGGTTTGTAAATACAAAAATGAGGTTTTACTCAATATGACTGTATACTGTAACACTCAATATGACAGTTATTTAAACATAACTCCTACACCACACATGAAAAATGGCTAATAATGCCTGAAAAAATGCATCTTTGGGAGTTTTACTCGAAACATATGCTTTTTTAAATCTTGCAAATGCAAAAAGTAGTTTTTTACTCAATATGACTATAATATTCTTACAATCCTGAGATAATGCAAAAAAGCAATAAAAATGTATTCAAACATAACTTCTAAACAACACATGCAAAATGGCTAATAATAGCTAGAGATATGTTTTTTTGTTAGTTGTACTAGAAAAATGATCTTTTGTAAGGTTTGCAAAGACAAAAGTTAGTTTTTTTATTCAATATAACAGTGTAACTGTCATACTAAATATGAAAGGTTTATAATCATAACTCCAAAACCAAATATGAAATTTGTCTTAAAAAGCCTTTAATATTGAATTTATGTAAGCTTTAGCAGAATCAGGTATTTTGGAAAGAATCACAAATACAAATATTAGATTTTACTGGCCTCATATTGGTCACACTCAAAATGACAGTTTTTGAAACATAACTCCAAAAATACACATGCAAAATGTCTAATAATGCCTGAAGAAATGCATCTTCGAGAGTTTTCCTGAAAAAAAAACATTTGGTAAGGTTAACAAAAACCAAATTTGATTTGTTACTCAATTTGACAGTAATGTACTTAGAATCCTGAGATAATGCGAAAAAAGCAATAAAAATGTATTCCAACATAATTTCTAATCCAAACGTGCAAAAAGTCTAAAAATGCCTGTGATATTGAATACATGTGAGTTTTACTAGATAAAGTTGTTTTTCTATGGTTTGCAAATACAAAAATGAGGTTTTACTCAATATGACTGTATACTGTAACACTCAATATGACAGTTATTTAAACATAACTCCTACACCACACATGAAAAATGGCTAATAATGCCTGAAATAATGCATCTTTGGGAGTTTTACTCGAAACATATGCTTTTTTAAATCTTGCAAATGCCAAAAGTAGTTGTTTACTCAATATGACTATAATAGTCTGAGAATCCTGAGATAATGCGAAAAAAGCAATAAAAATGTATTCAAACATAACTTCTAAACAACACCTGCAAAATGGCTAATAATAGCCAGAGATATGTTTTTTTGTTAGTTGTACTAGAAAAATGATCTTTTGTAAGGTTTGCAAAGACAAGAGTTAGTTTTTTTATTCAATATAACAGTGTAACTTTCATACTAAATATGAAAGGTTTATAATCATAACTCCAAAACCAAATATGAGATTTGTCTTAAAAATTCTTTAATATTGAATTTATGTAAGTTTTAGCAGAATCAGGTATTTTGGAAAGAATCACAAATACAAATATTAGATTTTACTGGCCTCATATTGGTCACACTCAAAATGACAGTTTTTGAAACATAACTCCAAAAATACACATGCAAAATGTCTAATAATGCCCGAAGAAATGCATCTTTGAGAGTTTTCCTGAAAAAAAAAACATTTGTTAAGGTTTGCAAAAACAAAATTTGATTTGTTACTCAATTTGACAGTAATGTACTTAGAATCCTGAGATAATGCGAAAAAAGCAATAAAAATGTATTCCAACATAATTCCTAATCCAAACGTGCAAAATGTCTAAAAATGCCTGTGATATTGAATACTTTCTAGTTTTACTAGATACAGATGATTTTCTATGGTTTGCAAATAAAAATATGAGGTTTTACTCAATATGACTGTATATTGTAACACTCAATATGACAGTTATTTAAACATAACTCCTACACCACACATGAAAAATGGCTAATAATGCCTGAAAAAATGCATCTTTGGGAGTTTTACTCGAAACATATGCTTTTTTAAATCTTGCAAATGCAAAAAGTAGTTTTTTACTCAATATGACTATAATAGTCTTACAATCCTGAGATAATGCGAAAAAAGCAATAAAAATGTATTCAAACATAACTTCTAAACAACACCTGCAAAATGGCTAATAATGCCTAGAGATATGTTTGTTGGTTAGTTGTACTAGAAAAAGGATATTTTGTAAGGTTTGCAAAGACACAAGTTAGTTTTTTTATTCAATATAACAGTGTAACTGTCATAATAAATATGAAAAGTTTATAATCATAACTCCAAAACCAAATATGAAATTTGTCTTAAAACGCCTTTAATATTGAATTTATGTAAGTTTTACCAAAATCAGGTATTTTGGAAAGAATCACAAATACAAATATTAGATTTTACTGGCCTCATATTGGTCACACTCAAAATGACAGTTTTTGAAACATAACTCCAAAAATACACATGCAAAATGTCTAATAATGCCTGATAAAATGCATCTTCGAGAGTTTTCCTGAAAAAAAACATTTGGTAAGGTTTGCAAAAACCAAATTTGATTTGTTACTCAATTTGACAGTAATGTACTTAGAATCCTGAGATAATGCGAAAAAAGCAATAAAAATGTATTCCAACATAATTCCTAATCCAAACGTGCAAAATGTCTAAAAATGCCTGTGATATTGAATACATGTGAGTTTTACTAGATGCAGTTGTTTTTCTATGGTTTGTAATTACAAAAATGAGGTTTTACTCAATATGACTGTATACTGTAACACTCAATTTGACAGCTATTTAAACATAACTCCTACACCACACATGAAAAATGGCTAATAATGCCTGAAATAATGCATCTTTGGGAGTTTTACTCGAAACATATGCTTTTTTAAATCTTGCAAATGCCAAAAGTAGTTTTTTACTCAATATGACTATAATAATCTTAGAATCCTGAGATAATGCGAAAAAAGCAATACAAATGTATTCAAACATAACTTCTAAACAACACTTGCAAAATGGCTAATAATAGCCAGAGATATGTTTTTTTGTTAGTTGTACTAGAAAAATGATCTTTTGTAAGGTTTGCAAAGACACAAGTTAGTTTTTTTATTCAATATAACAGTGTAACTGTCATACTAAATATGAAAGGTTTATAATCATAACTCCAAAACCAAATATGAAATGTGTCTTAAAAAGCCTTTAATATTGAATTTATTTAAGTTTTACCAAAATCAGGTATTTTGGAAAGAATCACAAATACAAATATTAGATTTTACTGGCCTCATATTGGTCACACTCAAAATGACAGTTTTTGAAACATAACTCCAAAAATACACATGCAAAATGTCTAATAATGCCCGAAGAAATGCATCTTTGAGAGTTTTCCTGAAAAAAAAAAACATTTGGTAAGGTTTGCAAAAACAAAATTTGATTTGTTACTCAATTTGACAGTAATGTACTTAGAATCCTGAGATAATGCGAAAAAAGCAATAAAAATGTATTCCAACATAATTCCTAATCCAAACGTGCAAAATGTCTAAAAATGCCTGTGATATTGAATATTTTTGAGTTTTACTAGATACAGATGATTTTCTATGGTTTGTAAATACAAAAATGAGGTTTTACTCAATATGACTGTATACTGTAACACTCAATATGACAGTTATTTAAACAGAACTCCTACACCACACATGAAAAATGGCTAATAATGCCTGAAAAAATGCATCTTTGGGAGTTTTACTCGAAACATATGCTTTTTAAAATCTTGCAAATGCAAAAAGTAGTTTTTTACTCAATATGACTATAATAGTCTTACAATCCTGAGATAATGCGAAAAAAGCAATAAAAATGTATTCAAACATAACTTCTAAACAACACATGCAAAATAGCTAATAATAGCTAGAGATAGGTTTTTTTGTTAGTTGTACTAGAAAAATGATCTTTTGTAAGGTTTGCAAAGACACAAGTTAGTTTTTTTATTCAATATAACAGTGTAACTGTCATACTAAATATGAAAGGTTTATAATCATAACCCCAAAACCAAATATGAAATGTGTCTTAAAAAGCCTTTAATATTGAATTTATGTAAGTTTTAGCAGAATCAGGTATTTTGGAAAGAATCACAAATACAAATATTAGATTTTACTGGCCTCATATTGGTCACACTCAAAATGACAGTTTTTGAAACATAACTCCAAAAATACACATGCAAAATGTCTAATAATGCCTGAAGAAATGCATCTTCGAGAGTTTTCCTGGAAAAAAAACATTTGGTAAGGTTTGCAAAAACAAAATTTGATTTGTTACTCAATTTGACAGTAATGTACTTAGAATCCTGAGATAATGCGAAAAAAGCAATAAAAATGTATTCCAACATAATTCCTAATCCAAACGTGCAAAATGTCTAAAAATGCCTGTGATATTGAATACATGTGAGTTTTACTAGATACAGTTGTTTTTCTATGGTTTGCAAATACAAAAATAAAGTTTTACTCAATATGACTGTATACTGTAACACTCAATATGACAGTTATTTAAACATAACTCCAACACCACACATGAAAAATGGCTAATAATGCCTGAAATAATGCATCTTTGGGAGTTTTACTCGAAACATATGCTTTTTTAAATCTTGCAAATGCAAAAAGTAGTTTTTTACTCAATATGACTATAATAGTCTTAGAATCCTGAGATAATGCGAAAAAAGCAATACAAATGTATTCAAACATAACTTCTAAACAACACATGCAAAATGGCTAATAATAGCTAGAGATATGTATTTTTGTTAGTTGTACTAGAAAAATGATCTTTTGTAAGGTTTGCAAAGACACAAGTTAGTTTTTTTATTCAATATAACAGTTTAACTGTCATACTAAATATGAAAGGTTTATAATCATAACTCCAAAACCAAATATGAAATGTGTCTTAAAAAGCCTTTAATATTGAATTTATGTAAGTTTTAGCAGAATCAGGTATTTTGGAAGGAATCACAAATACAAATATTAGATTTTACTGGCCTCATATTGGTCACACTCAAAATGACAGTTTTTGAAGCATAACTCCAAAACTGCACATGCAAAGTGTCTAATAATGCCTGAAAAATTGCATCTTTGAGAGTTTTCCTGAAAAAAAAAAACATTTGGTAAGGTTTGCAAAAACAAAATTAGATTTGTTACTCAATTTGACAGTAATGTACTTAGAATCCTGAGATAATGCGAAAAAAGCAATAAAAATGTATTCCAACATAAATCCTAATCCAAACGTGCAAAATGTCTAAAAATGCCTGTGATATTGAATACATGTGAGTTTTACTAGATACAGTTGTTTTTCTATGGTTTGCAAATACAAAAATAAAGTTTTACTCAATATGACTGTATACTGTAACACTCAATATGACAGCTATTTAAACATAACTCCAACACCACACATGAAAAATGGCTAATAATGCCTGAAATAATGCATCTTTGGGAGTTTTACTCGAAACATATGCTTTTTTTAAATCTTGCAAATGCAAAAAGTAGTTTTTTACTCAATATGACTATAATAGTCTTACAATCCTGAGATAATGCGAAAAAAGCAATAAAAATGTATTCAAACATAACTTCTAAACAACACATGCAAAATGGCTAATAATAGCTAGAGATATATTTTTTTGTTAGTTGTACTAGAAAAATGATCTTTTGTAAGGTTTGCAAAGACACAAGTTAGTTTTTTTATTCAATATAACAGTGTAACTGTCATACTAAATATGAAAGGTTTATAATCATAACTCCAAAACCAAATATGAAATGTGTCTTAAAAAGCCTTTAATATTGAATTTATGTAAGTTTTAGCAAAATCAGGTATTTTGGAAAGAATCACAAATACAAATATTAGATTTTACTGGCCTCATATTGGTCACACTCAAAATGACAGTTTTTGAAACATAACTCCAAAAATACACATGCAAAATGTCTAATAATGCCCGAAGAAATGCATCTTTGAGAGTTTTCCTGAAAAAAAAAACATTTGGTAAGGTTTGCAAAAACAAAATTTGATTTGTTACTCAATTTGACAGTAATGTACTTAGAATCCTGAGATAATGCGAAAAAAGCAATAAAAATGTATTCCAACATAATTCCTAATCCAAACGTGCAAAATGTCTAAAAATGCCTGTGATATTGAATACATGTGAGTTTTACTAGATACAGATGATTTTCTATGGTTTGTAAATACAAAAATGAGGTTTTACTCAATATGACTGTATACTGTAACACTCAATATGACAGTTATTTAAACATAACTCCTACACCACACATGAAAAATGGCTAATAATGCCTGAAAAAATGCATCTTTGGGAGTTTTACTCGAAACATATGCTTTTTTAAATCTTGCAAATGCAAAAAGTAGTTTTTTACTCAATATGACTATAATAGTCTTACAATCCTGAGATAATGCGAAAAAAGCAATAAAAATGTATTCCAACATAAATCCTAATCCAAACGTGCAAAATGTCTAAAAATGCCTGTGATATTGAATACATGTGAGTTTTACTAGATACAGTTGTTTTTCTATGGTTTGCAAATACAAAAATAAAGTTTTACTCAATATGACTGTATACTGTAACACTCAATATGACAGCTATTTAAACATAACTCCAACACCACACATGAAAAATGGCTAATAATGCCTGAAATAATGCATCTTTGGGAGTTTTACTCGAAACATATGCTTTTTTTAAATCTTGCAAATGCAAAAAGTAGTTTTTTACTCAATATGACTATAATAGTCTTAGAATCCTGAGATAATGCGAAAAAAGCAATAAAAATGTATTCAAACATAACTTCTAAACAACACATGCAAAATGGCTAATAATAGCTAGAGATATGTTTTTTTGTTAGTTGTACTAGAAAAATGATCTTTTGTAAGGTTTGCAAAGACACAAGTTAGTTTTTTTATTCAATATAACAGTGTAACTGTCATACTAAATATGAAAGGTTTATAATCATAACTCCAAAACCAAATATGAAATGTGTCTTAAAAAGCCTTTAATATTGAATTTATGTAAGTTTTAGCAAAATCAGGTATTTTGGAAAGAATCACAAATACAAATATTAGATTTTACTGGCCTCATATTGGTCACACTCAAAATGACAGTTTTTGAAACATAACTCCAAAAATACACATGCAAAATGTCTAATAATGCCCGAAGAAATGCAGCTTTGAGAGTTTTCCTGAAAAAAAAAACATTTGGTAAGGTTTGCAAAAACAAAATTTGATTTGTTACTCAATTTGACAGTAATGTACTTAGAATCCTGAGATAATGCGAAAAAAGCAATAAAAATGTATTCCAACATAATTCCTAATCCAAACGTGCAAAATGTCTAAAAATGCCTGTGATATTGAATACATGTGAGTTTTACTAGATACAGATGATTTTCTATGGTTTGTAAATACAAAAATGAGGTTTTACTCAATATGACTGTATACTGTAACACTCAATATGACAGTTATTTAAACATAACTCCTACACCACACATGAAAAATGGCTAATAATGCCTGAAAAATGCATCTTTGGGAGTTTTACTCGAAACATATGCTTTTTTAAATCTTGCAAATGCAAAAAGTAGTTTTTTACTCAATATGACTATAATAGTCTTACAATCCTGAGATAATGCGAAAAAAGCAATAAAAATGTATTCAAACATAACTTCTAAACAACACATGCAAAATGGCTAATAATAGCTAGAGATATGTTTTTTTGTTAGTTGTACTAGAAAAATGATCTTTTGTAAGGTTTGCAAAGACACAAGTTAATTTTTTTATTCAATATAACAGTGTAACTGTCATACTAAATATGAAAGGTTTATAATCATAACTCCAAAACCAAATATGAAATGTGTCTTAAAAAGCCTTTAATATTGAATTTATGTAAGTTTTAGCAAAATCAGGTATTTTGGAAAGAATCACAAATACAAATATTAGATTTTACTGGCCTCATATTGGTCACACTCAAAATGACAGTTTTTGAAACATAACTCCAAAAATACACATGCAAAATGTCTAATAATGCCCGAAGAAATGCATCTTTGAGAGTTTTTCCTGAAAAAAAAAAACATTTGGTAAGGTTTGCAAAAACAAAATTTGATTTGTTACTCAATTTGACAGTAATGTACTTAGAATCCTGAGATAATGCGAAAAAAGCAATAAAAATGTATTCCAACATAATTCCTAATCCAAACGTGCAAAATGTCTAAAAATGCCTGTGATATTGAATACATGTGAGTTTTACTAGATACAGATGATTTTCTATGGTTTGTAAATACAAAAATGAGGTTTTACTCAATATGACTGTATACTGTAACACTCAATATGACAGGTATTTAAACATAACTCCTACACCACACATGAAAAATGGCTAATAATGCCTGAAATAATGCATCTTTGGGAGTTTTACTCGAAACATATGCTTTTTTAAATCTTGCAAATGCCAAAAGTAGTTTTTTACTCAATATGACTATAATAGTCTTAGAATCCTGAGATAATGCGAATAAAGCAATACAAATTTATTCAAACATAACTTCTAAACAACACTTGCAAAATGGCTAATAATAGCCATAGATATGTTTTTTTGTTAGTTGTACTAGAAAAATGATCTTTTGTAAGGTTTGCAAAGACACAAGTTAGTTTTTTTATTCAATATAACAGTGTAACTGTCATACTAAATATGAAAGGTTTATAATCATAACTCCAAAACCAAATATGAAATGTGTCTTAAAAAGCCTTTAATATTGAATTTATGTAAGTTTTAGCAAAATCAGGTATTTTGGAAAGAATCACAAATACAAATATTAGATTTTACTGGCCTCATATTGGTCACACTCAAAATGACAGTTTTTGAAACATAACTCCAAAAATACACATGCAAAATGTCTAATAATGCCCGAAGAAATGCATCTTTGAGAGTTTTCCTGAAAAAAAAAAACATTTGGTAAGGTTTGCAAAAACAAAATTTGATTTGTTACTCAATTTGACAGTAATGTACTTAGAATCCTGAGATAATGCGAAAAAAGCAATAAAAATGTATTCCAACATAATTCCTAATCCAAACGTGCAAAATGTCTAAAAATGCCTGTGATATTGAATACATGTGAGTTTTACTAGATACAGTTATTTTTCTATGGTTTGCAAATACAAAAATGAGGTTTTACTCAATATGACTGTATACTGTAACACTCAATATGACAGTTATTTAAACATAACTCCTACACCACACATGAAAAATGGCTAATAATGCCTGAAATAATGCATCTTTGGGAGTTTTACTCGAAACATATGCTTTTTTAAATCTTGCAAATGCCAAAAGTAGTTTTTTACTCAATATGACTATAATAGTCTGAAAATCCTGAGATAATGCGAAAAAAGCAATAAAAATTTATTCAAACATAACTTCTAAACAACACTTGCAAAATGGCTAATAATAGCCAGAGATATGTTTTTTTGTTAGTTGTACTAGAAAAATGATCTTTTGTAAGGTTTGCAAAGACACAATTTTGTTTTTTTATTCAATATAACAGTGTATCTGTCATACTAAATATGAAAGGTTTATAATCATAACTCCAAAACCAAAAATGAAATGTGTCTTAAAAAGCCTTTAATATTGAATTTATTTAAGTTTTACCAAAATCAGGTATTTTGGAAAGAATCACAAATACAAATATTAGATTTTACTGGCCTCATATTGGTCACACTCAAAATGACAGTTTTTGAAACATAACTCCAAAAATAAAAATGCAAAATGTCTAATAATGCCTGAAGAAATGCATCTTCGAGAGTTTTACTGAAAAAAAGACATTTGGTAAGGTTTGCAAAAACAAAATTTGATTTGTTACTCAATTTGACAGTAGTGTACTTAGAATCCTGAGATAATGCGAAAAAAGCAATAAAAATGTATTCCAACATAATTCCTAATCCAAACGTGCAAAATGTCTAAAAATGCCTGTGATATTGAATATTTTTGAGTTTTACTAGATACAGATGATTTTCTATGGTTTGTAAATACAAAAATGAGGTTTTACTCAATATGACTGTATACTGTAACACTCAAAATGACAGTTATTTAAACATAACTCCTACACCACACATGAAAAATGGCTAATAATGCCTGAAAAAATGCATCTTTGGGAGTTTTACTCGAAACATATGCTTTTTAAAATCTTGCAAATGCAAAAAGTTGTTTTTTACTCAATGTGACTATAATAGTCTTACAATCCTGAGATAATGCAAAAAAAGCAATAAAAATGTATTCAAACATAACTTCTAAACAACACATATAAAATGGCTAATAATGCCTAGAGATATGTTTTTTTGTTAGTTGTACTAGAAAAATGATCTTTTGTAAGGTTTGCAAAGACACAAGTTAGTTTTTTTATTCAATATAACAGTGTAACTGTCATACTAAATTTGAAAGGTTTATAATCATAACTCCAAAACCAAATATGAAATATGTCTTAAAAGTCCTTTAATATTGAATTTATGTAAGTTTTAGCAGAATCAGGTATTTTGGAAAGAATCACAAATACAAATATTAGATTTTACTGGCCTCATATTGGTCACACTCAAAATGACAGTTTTTGAAACATAACTCCAAAAATACACATGCAAAATGTCTAATAATGCCTGAAGAAATGCATCTTCGAGAGTTTTCCTGGAAAAAAAACATTTGGTAAGGTTTGCAAAAACAAAATGTGATTTGTTACTCAATTTGACAGCAATGTACTTAGAATCCTGAGATAATGCGAAAAAAGCAATAAAAATGTATTCCAACATAAATCCTAATCCAAACGTGCAAAATGTCTAAAAATGCCTGTGATATTGAATACATGTGAGTTTTACTAGATACAGTTGTTTTTCTATGGTTTGCAAATACAAAAATAAAGTTTTACTCAATATGACTGTATACTGTAACACTCAATATGACAGCTATTTAAACATAACTACAACACCACACATGAAAAATGGCTAATAATGCCTGAAATAATGCATCTTTGGGAGTTTTACTCGAAACATATGCTTTTTTTAAATCTTGCAAATGCAAAAAGTAGTTTTTTACTCAATATGACTATAATAGTCTTAGAATCCTGAGATAATGCGAAAAAAGCAATAAAAATGTATTCAAACATAACTTCTAAACAACACATGCAAAATGGCTAATAATAGCTAGAGATATATTTTTTTGTTAGTTGTACTAGAAAAATGATCTTTTGTAAGGTTTGCAAAGACACAAGTTAGTGTTTTTATTCAATATAACAGTGTAACTGTCATACTAAATATGAAAGGTTTATAATCATAACTCCAAAACCAAATATGAAATGTGTCTTAAAAAGCCTTTAATATTGAATTTATGTAAGTTTTAGCAAAATCAGGTATTTTGGAAAGAATCACAAATACAAATATTAGATTTTACTGGCCTCATATTGGTCACACTCAAAATGACAGTTTTTGAAACATAACTCCAAAAATACACATGCAAAATGTCTAATAATGCCCGAAGAAATGCATCTTTGAGAGTTTTCCTGAAAAAAAAAACATTTGGTAAGGTTTGCAAAAACAAAATTTGATTTGTTACTCAATTTGACAGTAATGTACTTAGAATCCTGAGATAATGCGAAAAAAGCAATAAAAATGTATTCCAACATAATTCCTAATCCAAACGTGCAAAATGTCTAAAAATGCCTGTGATATTGAATACATGTGAGTTTTACTAGATACAGATGATTTTCTATGGTTTGTAAATACAAAAATGAGGTTTTACTCAATATGACTGTATACTGTAACACTCAATATGACAGTTATTTAAACATAACTCCTACACCACACATGAAAAATGGCTAATAATGCCTGAAAAAATGAATCTTTGGGAGTTTTACTCGAAACATATGCTTTTTTAAATCTTGCAAATTCAAAAAGTAGTTTTTTACTCAATATGACTATAATAGTCTTACAATCCTGAGATAATGCGAAAAAAGCAATAAAAATGTATTCCAACATAAATCCTAATCCAAACGTGCAAAATGTCTAAAAATGCCTGTGATATTGAATACATGTGAGTTTTACTAGATACAGTTGTTTTTCTATGGTTTGCAAATACAAAAATAAAGTTTTACTCAATATGACTGTATACTGTAACACTCAATATGACAGCTATTTAAACATAACTCCAACACCACACATGAAAAATGGCTAATAATGCCTGAAATAATGCATCTTTGGGAGTTTTACTCGAAACATATGCTTTTTTTAAATCTTGCAAATGTAAAAAGTAGTTTTTTACTCAATATGACTATAATAGTCTTAGAATCCTGAGATAATGCGAAAAAAGCAATAAAAATGTATTCAAACATAACTTCTAAACAACACATGCAAAATGGCTAATAATAGCTAGAGATATGTTTTTTTGTTAGTTGTACTAGAAAAATGATCTTTTGTAAGGTTTGCAAAGACACAAGTTAGTTTTTTTATTCAATATAACAGTGTAACTGTCATACTAAATATGAAAGGTTTATAATCATAACTCCAAAACCAAATATGAAATGTGTCTTAAAAAGCCTTTAATATTGAATTTATGTAAGTTTTAGCAAAATCAGGTATTTTGGAAAGAATCACAAATACAAATATTAGATTTTACTGGCCTCATATTGGTCACACTCAAAATGACAGTTTTTGAAACATAACTCCAAAAATACACATGCAAAATGTCTAATAATGCCCGAAGAAATGCATCTTTGAGAGTTTTCCTGAAAAAAAAAACATTTGGTAAGGTTTGCAAAAACAAAATTTGATTTGTTACTCAATTTGACAGTAATGTACTTAGAATCCTGAGATAATGCGAAAAAAGCAATAAAAATGTATTCCAACATAATTCCTAATCCAAACGTGCAAAATGTCTAAAAATGCCTGTGATATTGAATACATGTGAGTTTTACTAGATACAGATGATTTTCTATGGTTTGTAAATACAAAAATGAGGTTTTACTCAATATGACTGTATACTGTAACACTCAATATGACAGTTATTTAAACATAACTCCTACACCACACATGAAAAATGGCTAATAATGCCTGAAAAAATGCATCTTTGGGAGTTTTACTCGAAACATATGCTTTTTTAAATCTTGCAAATGCAAAAAGTAGTTTTTTACTCAATATGACTATAATAGTCTTACAATCCTGAGATAATGCGAAAAAAGCAATAAAAATGTATTCAAACATAACTTCTAAACAACACATGCAAAATGGCTAATAATAGCTAGAGATATGTTTTTTTGTTAGTTGTACTAGAAAAATTATCTTTTGTAAGGTTTGCAAAGACACAAGTTAGTTTTTTTATTCAATATAACAGTGTAACTGTCATACTAAATATGAAAGGTTTATAATCATAACTCCAAAACCAAATATGAAATGTGTCTTAAAAAGCCTTTAATATCGAATTTATTTAAGTTTTACCAAAATCAGGTATTTTGGAAAGAATCACAAATACAAATATTAGATTTTACTGGCCTCATATTGGTCACACTCAAAATGACAGTTTTTGAAACATAACTCCAAAAATACACATGCAAAATGTCTAATAATGCCCGAAGAAATGCATCTTTGAGAGTTTTCCTGAAAAAAAAAACATTTGGTAAGGTTTGCAAAAACAAAATTTGATTTGTTACTCAATTTGACAGTAATGTACTTAGAATCCTGAGATAATGCGAAAAAAGCAATAAAAATGTATTCCAACATAATTCCTAATCCAAACGTGCAAAATGTCTAAAAATGCCTGTGATATTGAATACATGTGAGTTTTACTAGATACAGATGATTTTCTATGGTTTGTAAATACAAAAATTAGGTTTTACTCAATATGACTGTATACTGTAACACTCAATATGACAGTTATTTAAACATAACTCCTACACCACACATGAAAAATGGCTAATAATGCCTGAAAAAATGCATCTTTGGGAGTTTTACTCGAAACATATGCTTTTTTAAATCTTGCAAATGCAAAAAGTAGTTTTTTACTCAATATGACTATAATAGTCTTACAATCCTGAGATAATGCGAAAAAAGCAATAAAAATGTATTCAAACATAACTTCTAAACAACACATGCAAAATGGCTAATAATAGCTAGAGATATGTTTTTTTGTTAGTTGTACTAGAAAAATGATCTTTTGTAAGGTTTGCAAAGACACAAGTTAGTTTTTTTATTCAATATAACAGTGTAACTGTCATACTAAATATGAAAGGTTTATAATCATAACTCCAAAACCAAATATGAAATGTGTCTTAAAAAGCCTTTAATATCGAATTTATTTAAGTTTTACCAAAATCAGGTATTTTGGAAAGAATCACAAATACAAATATTAGATTTTACTGGCCTCATATTGGTCACACTCAAAATGACAGTTTTTGAAACATAACTCCAAAAATACACATGCAAAATGTCTAATAACGCCCGAAGAAATGCATCTTTGAGAGTTTTCCTGAAAAAAAAAACATTTGGTAAGGTTTGCAAAAACAAAATTTGATTTGTTACTCAATTTGACAGTAATGTACTTAGAATCCTGAGATAATGCGAAAAAAGCAATAAAAATGTATTCCAACATAATTCCTAATCCAAACGTGCAAAATGTCTAAAAATGCCTGTGATATTGAATACATGTGAGTTTTACTAGATACAGATGATTTTCTATGGTTTGTAAATACAAAAATGAGGTTTTACTCAATATGACTGTATACTGTAACACTCAATATGACAGTTATTTAAACATAACTCCTACACCACACATGAAAAATGGCTAATAATGCCTGAAAAAATGCATCTTTGGGAGTTTTACTCGAAACATATGCTTTTTTAAATCTTGCAAATGCAAAAAGTAGTTTTTTACTCAATATGACTATAATAGTCTTACAATCCTGAGATAATGCGAAAAAAGCAATAAAAATGTATTCAAACATAACTTCTAAACAACACATGCAAAATGGCTAATAATAGCTAGAGATATGTTTTTTTGTTAGTTGTACTAGAAAAATGATCTTTTGTAAGGTTTGCAAAGACACAAGTTAGTTTTTTTATTCAATATAACAGTGTAACTGTCATACTAAATATGAAAGGTTTATAATCATAACTCCAAAACCAAATATGAAATGTGTCTTAAAAAGCCTTTAATATCGAATTTATTTAAGTTTTACCAAAATCAGGTATTTTGGAAAGAATCACAAATACGAATATTAGATTTTACTGGCCTCATATTGGTCACACTCAAAATGACAGTTTTTGAAACATAACTCCAAAAATACACATGCAAAATGTCTAATAATGCACGAAGAAATGCATCTTTGAGAGTTTTCCTGAAAAAAAAAACATTTGGTAAGGTTTGCAAAAACAAAATTTGACATGTTACTCAATTTGACAGTAATGTACTTAGAATCCTGAGATAATGCGAAAAAAGCAATAAAAATGTATTCCAACATAATTCCTAATCCAAACGTGAAAAAAGTCTAAAAATGCCTGTGATATTGAATACATGTGAATTTTACTAGATGCAGTTGTTTTTCTATGGTTTGCAAATACAAAAATGAGGTTTTACTCAATATGACTGTATACTGTAACACTCAATATGACAGTTATTTAAACATAACTCCTACACCACACATGAAAAATGGCTAATAATGCCTGAAAAAATGCATCTTTGGGATTTTTACTCGAAATATATGCTTTTTTAAATCTTGCAAATGCAAAAAGTAGTTTTTTACTCAATGTGACTATAATAGTCTTACAATCCTGAGATAATGCGAAAAAAGCAATAAAAATGTATTCAAACATAACTTCTAAACAACACATGCAAAATGGCTAATAATGCCTAGAGATATGTTTGTTGGTTAGTTGTACTAGAAAAATGATCTTTTGTAAGGTTTGCAAAGACACAAGTTAGTTTTTGTATTCAATATAACAGTGTAACTGTCATACTAAATATGAAAGGTTTATAATCATAACTCCAAAACCAAATATGAAATATGTCTTAAAAAGCCTTTAATATTGAATTTATGTAAGTTTTAGCAGAATCAGGTATTTTGGAAAGAATCACAAATACAACTATTAGATTTTACTGGCCTATTTTGGTCACACTCAAAATGACAGTTTTTGAAACATAACTCCAAAAATACACATGCAAAATATCTAATAATGCCTGAAGAAATGCATCTTCGAGAGTTTTCCTGGAAAAAAAACATTTGGTAAGGTTTGCAAAAACAAAATGTGATTTGTTACTCAATTTGACAGTAATATACTTAGAATCCTGAGATAATGCGAAAAAAGCAATAAAAATGTATTCCAACATAAATCCTAATCCAAACGTGCAAAATGTCTAAAAATGCCTGTGATATTGAATACATGTGAGTTTTACTAGATACAGTTGTTTTTCTATGGTTTGCAAATACAAAAAAAAAGTTTTACTCAATATGACTGTATACTGTAACACTCAATATGACAGCTATTTAAACATAACTCCAACACCACACATGAAAAATGGCTAATAATGCCTGAAATAATGCATCTTTGGGAGTTTTACTCGAAACATATGCTTTTTTTAAATCTTGCAAATGCAAAAAGTAGTTTTTTACTCAATATGACTATAATAGTCTTAGAATCCTGAGATAATGTGAAAAAAGCAATAAAAATGTATTCAAACATAACTTCTAAACAACACATGCAAAATGGCTAATAATAGCTAGAGATATGTTTTTTTGTTAGTTGTACTAGAAAAATGATCTTTTGTAAGGTTTGCAAAGACACAAGTTAGTTTTTTTTATTCAATATAACAGTGTAACTGTCATACTAAATATGAAAGGTTTATAATCATAACTCCAAAACCAAATATGAAATGTGTCTTAAAAAGCCTTTAATATTGAATTTATGTAAGTTTTAGCAAAATGAGGTATTTTGGAAAGAATCACAAATACAAATATTAGATTTTACTGGCCTCATATTGGTCACACTCAAAATGACAGTTTTTGAAACATAACTCCAAAAATACACATGCAAAATGTCTAATAATGCCCGAAGAAATGCATCTTCGAGAGTTTTCCTGAAAAAAAACATTTGGTAAGGTTTGCAAAAATAAAATTTGATTTGTTACTCAATTTGACAGTAATGTACTTAGAATCCTGAGATAATGCGAAAAAAGCAATAAAAATGTATTCCAACATAATTCCTAATCCAAACGTGCAAAATGTCTAAAAATGCCTGTGATATTGAATACATGTGAGTTTTACTAGATACAGATGATTTTCTATGGTTTGTAAATACAAAAATGAGGTTTTACTCAATATGACTGTATACTGTAACACTCAATATGACAGTTATTTAAACATAACTCCTACACCACACATGAAAAATGGCTAATAATGCCTGAAAAAATGCATCTTTGGGAGTTTTACTCGAAACATATGCTTTTTTGAATCTTGCAAATGCAAAAAGTAGTTTTTTACTCAATATGACTATAATAGTCTTACAATCCTGAGATAATGCGAAAAAAGCAATAAAAATGTATTCAAACATAACTTCTAAACAACACATGCAAAATGGCTAATAATAGCTAGAGATATGTTTTTTTGTTAGTTGTACTAGAAAAATGATCTTTTGTAAGGTTTGCAAAGACACAAGTTAGTTTTTTTATTCAATATAACAGTGTAACTGTCATACTAAATATGAAAGGTTTATAATCATAACTCCAAAACCAAATATGAAATGTGTCTTAAAAAGCCTTTAATATTGAATTTATGTAAGTTTTACCAAAATCAGGTATTTTGGAAAGAATCACAAATACAAATATTAGATTTTACTGGCCTCATATTGGTCACACTCAAAATGACAGTTTTTGAAACATAACTCCAAAAATACACATGCAAAATGTCTAATAATGCCCTAAGAAATGCATCTTTGAGAGTTTTCCTGAAAAAAAAAAAACATTTGGTAAGGTTTGCAAAAACAAAATTTGATTTGTTACTCAATTTGACAGTAATGTACTTAGAATCCTGAGATAATGCGAAAAAAGCAATAAAAATGTATTCCAACATAATTCCTAATCCAAACGTGAAAAAAGTCTAAAAATGCCTGTGATATTGAATACATGTGAGTTTTACTAGATACAGTTGTTTTTCTATGGTTTGCAAATACAAAAATGAGGTTTTACTCAATATGACTGTATACTGTAACACTCAATATGACAGTTATTTAAACATAACTCCTACACCACACATGAAAAATGGCTAATAATGCTTGAAATAATGCATCTTTGGGAGTTTTACTCGAAACATATGCTTTTTTAAATCTTGCAAATGCCAAAAGTAGTTTTTTACTCAATATGACTATAATAGTCTGAAAATCCTGAGATAATGCGAAAAAAGCAATAAAAATTTATTCAAACATAACTTCTAAACAACACTTGCAAAATGGCTAATAATAGCCAGAGATATGTTTTTTTGTTAGTTGTACTAGAAAAATGATCTTTTGTAAGGTTTGCAAAGACACAAGTTAGTTTTTTTTTATTCAATATAACAGTGTAACTGTCATAATAAATATGAAAGGTTTATAATCATTAACTCCAAAACCGAATATGAAATTTGTCTTAAAACGCCTTTAATATTGAATTTATGTAAGTTTTACCAAAATCAGGTATTTTGGAAAGAATCACAAATACAAATATTAGATTTTACTGGCCTCATATTGGTCACACTCAAAATGACAGTTTTTGAAACATAACTCCAAAAATACACATGCAAAATGTCTAATAATGCCTGATAAAATGCATCTTCGAGAGTTTTCCTGAAAAAAACCATTTGGTAAGGTTTGCAAAAACAAAATTTGATTTGTTACTCAATTTGACAGTAATGTACTTAGAATCCTGAGATAATGCGAAAAAAGCAATAAAAATGTATTCCAGCATAATTCCTAATCCAAACGTGCAAAAAGTCTAAAAATGCCTGTGATATTGAATACATGTGAGTTTTACTAGATGCAGTTGTTTTTCTATGGTTTGCAAATACAAAAATGAGGTTTTACTCAATATGACTGTATACTGTAACACTCAATATGACAGTTATTTAAACATAACTCCTACACCACACATGAAAAATGGCTAATAATGCCTGAAATAATGCATCTTTGGGAGTTTTACTCGAAACATATGCTTTTTTAAATCTTGCAAATGCCAAAAGTAGTTTTTTACTCAATATGACTATAATAGTCTTAGAATCCTGAGATAATGCGAATAAAGCAATACAAATTTATTCAAAAATAACTTCTAAACAACACTTGCAAAATGGCTAATAATAGCCATAGATATGTTTTTTTGTTAGTTGTACTAGAAAAATGATCTTTTGTAAGGTTTGCAAAGACACAAGTTAGTTTTTTTATTCAATATAACAGTGTAACTGTCATACTAAATATGAAAGGTTTATAATCATAACTCCGAAACCAAATATGAAATGTGTCTTAAAAAGCCTTTAATATTGAATTTATGTAAGTTTTAGCAAAATCAGGTATTTTGGAAAGAATCACAAATACAAATATTAGATTTTACTGGCCTCATATTGGTCACACTCAAAATGACAGTTTTTGAAACATAACTCCAAAAATACACATGCAAAATGTCTAATAATGCCCGAAGAAATGCATCTTTGAGAGTTTTCCTGAAAAAAAAAACATTTGGTAAGGTTTGCAAAAACAAAATTTGATTTGTTACTCAATTTGACAGTAATGTACTTAGAATCCTGAGATAATGCGAAAAAAGCAATAAAAATGTATTCCAACATAATTCCTAATCCAAACGTGCAAAATGTCTAAAAATGCCTGTGATATTGAATACATGTGAGTTTTACTAGATACAGATGATTTTCTATGGTTTGTAAATTCAAAAATGAGGTTTTACTCAATATGACTGTATACTGTAACACTCAATATGACAGTTATTTAAACATAATGTAACTCCTACACCACACATGAAAAATGGCTAATAATGCCTGAAAAAATGCATCTTTGGGAGTTTTACTCGAAACATATGCTTTTTTAAATCTTGCAAATGCAAAAAGTAGTTTTTTACTCAATATGACTATAATAGTCTTACAATCCTGAGATAATGCGAAAAAAGCAATAAAAATGTATTCAAACATAACTTCTAAACAACACATGCAAAATGGCTAATAATAGCTAGAGATATGTTTTTTTGTTAGTTGTACTAGAAAAATGATCTTTTGTAAGGTTTGCAAAGACACAAGTTAGTTTTTTTATTCAATATAACAGTGTAACTGTCATACTAAATATGAAAGGTTTATAATCATAACTCCAAAACCAAATATGAAATGTGTCTTAAAAAGCCTTTAATATTGAATTTATGTAAGTTTTACCAAAATCAGGTATTTTGGAAAGAATCACAAATACAAATATTAGATTTTACTGGCCTCATATTGGTCACACTCAAAATGACAGTTTTTGAAACATAACTCCAAAAATACACATGCAAAATGTCTAATAATGCCCTAAGAAATGCATCTTTGAGAGTTTTCCTGAAAAAAAACAAACATTTGGTAAGGTTTGCAAAAACAAAATTTGATTTGTTACTCAATTTGACAGTAATGTACTTAGAATCCTGAGATAATGCGAAAAAAGCAATAAAAATGTATTCCAACATAATTCCTAATCCAAACGTGAAAAAAGTCTAAAAATGCCTGTGATATTGAATACATGTGAGTTTTACTAGATACAGTTGTTTTTCTATGGTTTGCAAATACAAAAATGAGGTTTTACTCAATATGACTGTATACTGTAACACTCAATATGACAGTTATTTAAACATAACTCCTACACCACACATGAAAAATGGCTAATAATGCCTGAAATAATGCATCTTTGGGAGTTTTACTCGAAACATATGCTTTTTTAAATCTTGCAAATGCCAAAAGTAGTTTTTTACTCAATATGACTATAATAGTCTGAAAATCCTGAGATAATGCGAAAAAAGCAATAACAATTTATTCAAACATAACTTCTAAACAACACTTGCAAAATGGCTAATAATAGCCAGAGATATGTTTTTTTGTTAGTTGTACTAGAAAAATGATCTTTTGTAAGGTTTGCAAAGACACAAGTTAGTTTTTTTTAATTCAATATAACAGTGTAACTGTCATAATAAATATGAAAGGTTTATAATCATTAACTCCAAAACCGAATATGAAATTTGTCTTAAAACGCCTTTAATATTGAATTTATGTAAGTTTTACCAAAATCAGGTATTTTGGAAAGAATCACAAATACAAATATTAGATTTTACTGGCCTCATATTGGTCACACTCAAAATGACAGTTTTTGAAACATAACTCCAAAAATACACATGCAAAATGTCTAATAATGCCTGATAAAATGCATCTTCGAGAGTTTTCCTGAAAAAAAACATTTGGTAAGGTTTGCAAAAACAAAATTTGATTTGTTACTCAATTTGACAGTAATGTACTTAGAAACCTGAGATAATGCGAAAAAAGCAATAAAAATGTATTCCAACATAATTCCTAATCCAAACGTGCAAAATGTCTAAAAATGCCTGTGATATTGAATACATGTGAGTTTTACTAGATGCAGTTGTTTTTCTATGGTTTGCAAATACAAAAATGAGGTTTTACTCAATATGACTGTATACTGTAACACTCAATATGACAGTTATTTAAACATAACTCCTACACCACACATGAAAAATGGCTAATAATGCCTGAAATAATGCATCTTTGGGAGTTTTACTCGAAACATATGCTTTTTTAAATCTTGCAAATGCCAAAAGTAGTTTTTTACTCAATATGACTATAATAGTCTTAGAATCCTGAGATAATGCGAATAAAGCAATACAAATTTATTCAAACATAACTTCTAAACAACACTTGCAAAATGGCTAATAATAGCCATAGATATGTTTTTTTGTTAGTTGTACTAGAAAAATGATCTTTTGTAAGGTTTGCAAAGACACAAGTTAGTTTTTTTATTCAATATAACAGTGTAACTGTCATACTAAATATGAAAGGTTTATAATCATAACTCCAAAACCAAATATGAAATGTGTCTTAAAAAGCCTTAAATATTGAATTTATGTAAGTTTTAGCAAAATCAGGTATTTTGGAAAGAATCACAAATACAAATATTAGATTTTACTGGCCTCATATTGGTCACACTCAAAATGACAGTTTTTGAAACATAACTCCAAAAATACACATGCAAAATGTCTAATAATGCCCGAAGAAATGCATCTTTGAGAGTTTTCCTGAAAAAAAAAACATTTGGTAAGGTTTGCAAAAACAAAATTTGATTTGTTACTCAATTTGACAGTAATGTACTTAGAATCCTGAGATAATGCGAAAAAAGCAATAAAAATGTATTCCAACATAATTCCTAATCCAAACGTGCAAAATGTCTAAAAATGCCTGTGATATTGAATACATGTGAGTTTTACTAGATACAGTTATTTTTCTATGGTTTGCAAATACAAAAATGAGGTTTTACTCAATATGACTGTATACTGTAACACTCAATATGACAGTTATTTAAACATAACTCCTACACCACACATGAAAAATGGTTAATAATGCCTGAAATAATGCATCTTTGGGAGTTTTACTCGAAACATATGCTTTTTTAAATCTTGCAAATGCCAAAAGTAGTTTTTTACTCAATATGACTATAATAGTCTGAAAATCCTGAGATAATGCGAAAAAAGCAATAAAAATTTATTCAAACATAACTTCTAAACAACACTTGCAAAATGGCTAATAATAGCCAGAGATATGTTTTTTTGTTAGTTGTACTAGAAAAATGATCTTTTGTAAGGTTTGCAAAGACACAAGTTAGTTTTTTTATTCAATATAACAGTGTAACTGTCATACTAAATATGAAAGGTTTATAATCATAACTCCAAAACCAAATATGAAATGTGTCTTAAAAAGCCTTTAATATTGAATTTATTTAAGTTTTACCAAAATCAGGTATTTTGGAAAGAATCACAAATACAAATATTAGATTTTACTGGCCTCATATTGGTCACACTCAAAATGACAGTTTTTGAAACATAACTCCAAAAATACACATGCAAAATGTCTAATAATGCCCGAAGAAATGCATCTTTGAGAGTTTTCCTGAAAAAAAAAACATTTGGTAAGGTTTGCAAAAACAAAATTTGATTTGTTACTCAATTTGACAGTAATGTACTTAGAATCCTGAGATAATGCGAAAAAAGCAATAAAAATGTATTCCAACATAATTCCTAATCCAAACGTGCAAAATGTCTAAAAATGCCTGTGATATTGAATATTTTTGAGTTTTACTAAATACAGATGATTTTCTATGGTTTGTAAATACAAAAATGAGGTTTTACTCAATATGACTGTATACTGTAACACTCAATATGACAGTTATTTAAACATAACTCCTACACCACACATGAAAAATGGCTAATAATGCCTGAAATAATGCATCTTTGGGAGTTTTACTCGAAACATATGCTTTTTTAAATCTTGCAAATGCAAAAAGTAGTTTTTTACTCAATATGACTATAATAGTCTTAGAATCCTGAGATAAGTCGAAAAAAGCAATAAAAATGTATTCAAACATAACTTCTAAACAACACATGCAAAATGGCTAATAATAGCTAGAGATATGTTTTTTTGTTAGTTGTACTAGAAAAATGATCTTTTGTAAGGTTTGCAAAGACACAAGTTAGTTTTTTTATTCAATATAACAGTGTAACTGTCATACTAAATATGAAAGGTTTTTAATCATAACTCCAAAACCAAATATGAAATGTGTCTTAAAAAGCCTTTAATATTGAATTTATGTAAGTTTTAGCAGAATCAGGTATTTTGGAAAGAATCACAAATACAAATATTAGATTTTACTGGCCTCATATTGGTCACACTCAAAATGACAGTTTTTGAAACATAACTCCAAAAATACACATGCAAAATGTCTAATAATGCCTGAAGAAATGCATCTTCGAAAGTTTTCCTGGAAAAAAAACATTTGGTAAGGTTTGCAAAAACAAAATTTGATTTGTTACTCAATTTGACAGTAATGTACTTAGAATCCTGAGATAATGCGAAAAAAGCAATAAAAATGTATTCCAACATAATTCCTAATCCAAACGTGCAAAATGTCTAAAAATGCCTGTGATATTGAATATTTTTGAGTTTTACTAAATACAGATGATTTTCTATGGTTTGTAAATACAAAAATGAGGTTTTACTCAATATGACTGTATACTGTAACACTCAATATGACAGTTATTTAAACATAACTCCTACACCACACATGAAAAATGGCTAATAATGCCTGAAAAAATGCATCTTTGGGAGTTTTACTCGAAACATATGCTTTTTTAAATCTTGCAAATGCAAAAGGTAGTTTTTTACTCAATATGACTATAATAGTCTTACAATCCTGAGATAATGCGAAAAAAGCAATAAAAATGTATTCAAACATAACTTTTAAACAACACATGCAAAATGGCTAATAATAGCTAGATATATGTTTTTTTGTTAGTTGTACTAGAAAAATGATCTTTTGTAAGGTTTGCAAAGACACAAGTTAGTTTTTTTATTCAATATAACAGTGTAACTGTCATACTAAATATGAAAGGTTTATAATCATAACTCCAAAACCAAATATGAAATGTGTCTTAAAAAGCCTTTAATATCGAATTTATTTAAGTTTTACCAAAATCAGGTATTTTGGAAAGAATCACAAATACAAATATTAGATTTTACTGGCCTCATATTGGTCACACTCAAAATGACAGTTTTTGAAACATAACTCCAAAAATACACATGCAAAATGTCTAATAATGCACGAAGAAATGCATCTTTGAGAGTTTTCCTGAAAAAAAAAAACATTTGGTAAGGTTTGCAAAAACAAAATGTGATTTGTTACTCAATTTGACAGTAATATACTTAGAATCCTGAGATAATGCGAAAAAAGCAATAAAAATGTATTCCAACATAAATCCTAATCCAAACGTGCAAAATGTCTAAAAATGCCTGTGATATTGAATACATGTGAGTTTTACTAGATACAGTTGTTTTTCTATGGTTTGCAAATACAAAAAAAAAGTTTTACTCAATATGACTGTATACTGTAACACTCAATATGACAGCTATTTAAACATAACTCCAACACCACACATGAAAAATGGCTAATAATGCCTGAAATAATGCATCTTTGGGAGTTTTACTCGAAACATATGCTTTTTTTAAATCTTGCAAATGCAAAAAGTAGTTTTTTACTCAATATGACTATAATAGTCTTAGAATCCTGAGATAATGTGAAAAAAGCAATAAAAATGTATTCAAACATAACTTCTAAACAACACATGCAAAATGGCTAATAATAGCTAGAGATATGTTTTTTTGTTAGTTGTACTAGAAAAATGATCTTTTGTAAGGTTTGCAAAGACACAAGTTAGTTTTTTTTATTCAATATAACAGTGTAACTGTCATACTAAATATGAAAGGTTTATAATCATAACTCCAAAACCAAATATGAAATGTGTCTTAAAAAGCCTTTAATATTGAATTTATGTAAGTTTTAGCAAAATGAGGTATTTTGGAAAGAATCACAAATACAAATATTAGATTTTACTGGCCTCATATTGGTCACACTCAAAATGACAGTTTTTGAAACATAACTCCAAAAATACACATGCAAAATGTCTAATAATGCCCGAAGAAATGCATCTTCGAGAGTTTTCCTGAAAAAAAACATTTGGTAAGGTTTGCAAAAATAAAATTTGATTTGTTACTCAATTTGACAGTAATGTACTTAGAATCCTGAGATAATGCGAAAAAAGCAATAAAAATGTATTCCAACATAATTCCTAATCCAAACGTGCAAAATGTCTAAAAATGCCTGTGATATTGAATACATGTGAGTTTTACTAGATACAGATGATTTTCTATGGTTTGTAAATACAAAAATGAGGTTTTACTCAATATGACTGTATACTGTAACACTCAATATGACAGTTATTTAAACATAACTCCTACACCACACATGAAAAATGGCTAATAATGCCTGAAAAAATGCATCTTTGGGAGTTTTACTCGAAACATATGCTTTTTTAAATCTTGCAAATGCAAAAAGTAGTTTTTTACTCAATATGACTATAATAGTCTTACAATCCTGAGATAATGCGAAAAAAGCAATAAAAATGTATTCAAACATAACTTCTAAACAACACATGCAAAATGGCTAATAATAGCTAGAGATATGTTTTTTTGTTAGTTGTACTAGAAAAATGATCTTTTGTAAGGTTTGCAAAGACACAAGTTAGTTTTTTTATTCAATATAACAGTGTAACTGTCATACTAAATATGAAAGGTTTATAATCATAACTCCAAAACCAAATATGAAATGTGTCTTAAAAAGCCTTTAATATTGAATTTATGTAAGTTTTACCAAAATCAGGTATTTTGGAAAGAATCACAAATACAAATATTAGATTTTACTGGCCTCATATTGGTCACACTCAAAATGACAGTTTTTGAAACATAACTCCAAAAATACACATGCAAAATGTCTAATAATGCCCTAAGAAATGCATCTTTGAGAGTTTTCCTGAAAAAAAAAAAACATTTGGTAAGGTTTGCAAAAACAAAATTTGATTTGTTACTCAATTTGACAGTAATGTACTTAGAATCCTGAGATAATGCGAAAAAAGCAATAAAAATGTATTCCAACATAATTCCTAATCCAAACGTGAAAAAAGTCTAAAAATGCCTGTGATATTGAATACATGTGAGTTTTACTAGATACAGTTGTTTTTCTATGGTTTGCAAATACAAAAATGAGGTTTTACTCAATATGACTGTATACTGTAACACTCAATATGACAGTTATTTAAACATAACTCCTACACCACACATGAAAAATGGCTAATAATGCTTGAAATAATGCATCTTTGGGAGTTTTACTCGAAACATATGCTTTTTTAAATCTTGCAAATGCCAAAAGTAGTTTTTTACTCAATATGACTATAATAGTCTGAAAATCCTGAGATAATGCGAAAAAAGCAATAAAAATTTATTCAAACATAACTTCTAAACAACACTTGCAAAATGGCTAATAATAGCCAGAGATATGTTTTTTTGTTAGTTGTACTAGAAAAATGATCTTTTGTAAGGTTTGCAAAGACACAAGTTAGTTTTTTTTTATTCAATATAACAGTGTAACTGTCATAATAAATATGAAAGGTTTATAATCATTAACTCCAAAACCGAATATGAAATTTGTCTTAAAACGCCTTTAATATTGAATTTATGTAAGTTTTACCAAAATCAGGTATTTTGGAAAGAATCACAAATACAAATATTAGATTTTACTGGCCTCATATTGGTCACACTCAAAATGACAGTTTTTGAAACATAACTCCAAAAATACACATGCAAAATGTCTAATAATGCCTGATAAAATGCATCTTCGAGAGTTTTCCTGAAAAAAACCATTTGGTAAGGTTTGCAAAAACAAAATTTGATTTGTTACTCAATTTGACAGTAATGTACTTAGAATCCTGAGATAATGCGAAAAAAGCAATAAAAATGTATTCCAGCATAATTCCTAATCCAAACGTGCAAAAAGTCTAAAAATGCCTGTGATATTGAATACATGTGAGTTTTACTAGATGCAGTTGTTTTTCTATGGTTTGCAAATACAAAAATGAGGTTTTACTCAATATGACTGTATACTGTAACACTCAATATGACAGTTATTTAAACATAACTCCTACACCACACATGAAAAATGGCTAATAATGCCTGAAATAATGCATCTTTGGGAGTTTTACTCGAAACATATGCTTTTTTAAATCTTGCAAATGCCAAAAGTAGTTTTTTACTCAATATGACTATAATAGTCTTAGAATCCTGAGATAATGCGAATAAAGCAATACAAATTTATTCAAAAATAACTTCTAAACAACACTTGCAAAATGGCTAATAATAGCCATAGATATGTTTTTTTGTTAGTTGTACTAGAAAAATGATCTTTTGTAAGGTTTGCAAAGACACAAGTTAGTTTTTTTATTCAATATAACAGTGTAACTGTCATACTAAATATGAAAGGTTTATAATCATAACTCCGAAACCAAATATGAAATGTGTCTTAAAAAGCCTTTAATATTGAATTTATGTAAGTTTTAGCAAAATCAGGTATTTTGGAAAGAATCACAAATACAAATATTAGATTTTACTGGCCTCATATTGGTCACACTCAAAATGACAGTTTTTGAAACATAACTCCAAAAATACACATGCAAAATGTCTAATAATGCCCGAAGAAATGCATCTTTGAGAGTTTTCCTGAAAAAAAAAACATTTGGTAAGGTTTGCAAAAACAAAATTTGATTTGTTACTCAATTTGACAGTAATGTACTTAGAATCCTGAGATAATGCGAAAAAAGCAATAAAAATGTATTCCAACATAATTCCTAATCCAAACGTGCAAAATGTCTAAAAATGCCTGTGATATTGAATACATGTGAGTTTTACTAGATACAGATGATTTTCTATGGTTTGTAAATTCAAAAATGAGGTTTTACTCAATATGACTGTATACTGTAACACTCAATATGACAGTTATTTAAACATAATGTAACTCCTACACCACACATGAAAAATGGCTAATAATGCCTGAAAAAATGCATCTTTGGGAGTTTTACTCGAAACATATGCTTTTTTAAATCTTGCAAATGCAAAAAGTAGTTTTTTACTCAATATGACTATAATAGTCTTACAATCCTGAGATAATGCGAAAAAAGCAATAAAAATGTATTCAAACATAACTTCTAAACAACACATGCAAAATGGCTAATAATAGCTAGAGATATGTTTTTTTGTTAGTTGTACTAGAAAAATGATCTTTTGTAAGGTTTGCAAAGACACAAGTTAGTTTTTTTATTCAATATAACAGTGTAACTGTCATACTAAATATGAAAGGTTTATAATCATAACTCCAAAACCAAATATGAAATGTGTCTTAAAAAGCCTTTAATATTGAATTTATGTAAGTTTTACCAAAATCAGGTATTTTGGAAAGAATCACAAATACAAATATTAGATTTTACTGGCCTCATATTGGTCACACTCAAAATGACAGTTTTTGAAACATAACTCCAAAAATACACATGCAAAATGTCTAATAATGCCCTAAGAAATGCATCTTTGAGAGTTTTCCTGAAAAAAAACAAACATTTGGTAAGGTTTGCAAAAACAAAATTTGATTTGTTACTCAATTTGACAGTAATGTACTTAGAATCCTGAGATAATGCGAAAAAAGCAATAAAAATGTATTCCAACATAATTCCTAATCCAAACGTGAAAAAAGTCTAAAAATGCCTGTGATATTGAATACATGTGAGTTTTACTAGATACAGTTGTTTTTCTATGGTTTGCAAATACAAAAATGAGGTTTTACTCAATATGACTGTATACTGTAACACTCAATATGACAGTTATTTAAACATAACTCCTACACCACACATGAAAAATGGCTAATAATGCCTGAAATAATGCATCTTTGGGAGTTTTACTCGAAACATATGCTTTTTTAAATCTTGCAAATGCCAAAAGTAGTTTTTTACTCAATATGACTATAATAGTCTGAAAATCCTGAGATAATGCGAAAAAAGCAATAACAATTTATTCAAACATAACTTCTAAACAACACTTGCAAAATGGCTAATAATAGCCAGAGATATGTTTTTTTGTTAGTTGTACTAGAAAAATGATCTTTTGTAAGGTTTGCAAAGACACAAGTTAGTTTTTTTTAATTCAATATAACAGTGTAACTGTCATAATAAATATGAAAGGTTTATAATCATTAACTCCAAAACCGAATATGAAATTTGTCTTAAAACGCCTTTAATATTGAATTTATGTAAGTTTTACCAAAATCAGGTATTTTGGAAAGAATCACAAATACAAATATTAGATTTTACTGGCCTCATATTGGTCACACTCAAAATGACAGTTTTTGAAACATAACTCCAAAAATACACATGCAAAATGTCTAATAATGCCTGATAAAATGCATCTTCGAGAGTTTTCCTGAAAAAAAACATTTGGTAAGGTTTGCAAAAACAAAATTTGATTTGTTACTCAATTTGACAGTAATGTACTTAGAAACCTGAGATAATGCGAAAAAAGCAATAAAAATGTATTCCAACATAATTCCTAATCCAAACGTGCAAAATGTCTAAAAATGCCTGTGATATTGAATACATGTGAGTTTTACTAGATGCAGTTGTTTTTCTATGGTTTGCAAATACAAAAATGAGGTTTTACTCAATATGACTGTATACTGTAACACTCAATATGACAGTTATTTAAACATAACTCCTACACCACACATGAAAAATGGCTAATAATGCCTGAAATAATGCATCTTTGGGAGTTTTACTCGAAACATATGCTTTTTTAAATCTTGCAAATGCCAAAAGTAGTTTTTTACTCAATATGACTATAATAGTCTTAGAATCCTGAGATAATGCGAATAAAGCAATACAAATTTATTCAAACATAACTTCTAAACAACACTTGCAAAATGGCTAATAATAGCCATAGATATGTTTTTTTGTTAGTTGTACTAGAAAAATGATCTTTTGTAAGGTTTGCAAAGACACAAGTTAGTTTTTTTATTCAATATAACAGTGTAACTGTCATACTAAATATGAAAGGTTTATAATCATAACTCCAAAACCAAATATGAAATGTGTCTTAAAAAGCCTTAAATATTGAATTTATGTAAGTTTTAGCAAAATCAGGTATTTTGGAAAGAATCACAAATACAAATATTAGATTTTACTGGCCTCATATTGGTCACACTCAAAATGACAGTTTTTGAAACATAACTCCAAAAATACACATGCAAAATGTCTAATAATGCCCGAAGAAATGCATCTTTGAGAGTTTTCCTGAAAAAAAAAACATTTGGTAAGGTTTGCAAAAACAAAATTTGATTTGTTACTCAATTTGACAGTAATGTACTTAGAATCCTGAGATAATGCGAAAAAAGCAATAAAAATGTATTCCAACATAATTCCTAATCCAAACGTGCAAAATGTCTAAAAATGCCTGTGATATTGAATACATGTGAGTTTTACTAGATACAGTTATTTTTCTATGGTTTGCAAATACAAAAATGAGGTTTTACTCAATATGACTGTATACTGTAACACTCAATATGACAGTTATTTAAACATAACTCCTACACCACACATGAAAAATGGTTAATAATGCCTGAAATAATGCATCTTTGGGAGTTTTACTCGAAACATATGCTTTTTTAAATCTTGCAAATGCCAAAAGTAGTTTTTTACTCAATATGACTATAATAGTCTGAAAATCCTGAGATAATGCGAAAAAAGCAATAAAAATTTATTCAAACATAACTTCTAAACAACACTTGCAAAATGGCTAATAATAGCCAGAGATATGTTTTTTTGTTAGTTGTACTAGAAAAATGATCTTTTGTAAGGTTTGCAAAGACACAAGTTAGTTTTTTTATTCAATATAACAGTGTAACTGTCATACTAAATATGAAAGGTTTATAATCATAACTCCAAAACCAAATATGAAATGTGTCTTAAAAAGCCTTTAATATTGAATTTATTTAAGTTTTACCAAAATCAGGTATTTTGGAAAGAATCACAAATACAAATATTAGATTTTACTGGCCTCATATTGGTCACACTCAAAATGACAGTTTTTGAAACATAACTCCAAAAATACACATGCAAAATGTCTAATAATGCCCGAAGAAATGCATCTTTGAGAGTTTTCCTGAAAAAAAAAACATTTGGTAAGGTTTGCAAAAACAAAATTTGATTTGTTACTCAATTTGACAGTAATGTACTTAGAATCCTGAGATAATGCGAAAAAAGCAATAAAAATGTATTCCAACATAATTCCTAATCCAAACGTGCAAAATGTCTAAAAATGCCTGTGATATTGAATATTTTTGAGTTTTACTAAATACAGATGATTTTCTATGGTTTGTAAATACAAAAATGAGGTTTTACTCAATATGACTGTATACTGTAACACTCAATATGACAGTTATTTAAACATAACTCCTACACCACACATGAAAAATGGCTAATAATGCCTGAAATAATGCATCTTTGGGAGTTTTACTCGAAACATATGCTTTTTTAAATCTTGCAAATGCAAAAAGTAGTTTTTTACTCAATATGACTATAATAGTCTTAGAATCCTGAGATAAGTCGAAAAAAGCAATAAAAATGTATTCAAACATAACTTCTAAACAACACATGCAAAATGGCTAATAATAGCTAGAGATATGTTTTTTTGTTAGTTGTACTAGAAAAATGATCTTTTGTAAGGTTTGCAAAGACACAAGTTAGTTTTTTTATTCAATATAACAGTGTAACTGTCATACTAAATATGAAAGGTTTTTAATCATAACTCCAAAACCAAATATGAAATGTGTCTTAAAAAGCCTTTAATATTGAATTTATGTAAGTTTTAGCAGAATCAGGTATTTTGGAAAGAATCACAAATACAAATATTAGATTTTACTGGCCTCATATTGGTCACACTCAAAATGACAGTTTTTGAAACATAACTCCAAAAATACACATGCAAAATGTCTAATAATGCCTGAAGAAATGCATCTTCGAAAGTTTTCCTGGAAAAAAAACATTTGGTAAGGTTTGCAAAAACAAAATTTGATTTGTTACTCAATTTGACAGTAATGTACTTAGAATCCTGAGATAATGCGAAAAAAGCAATAAAAATGTATTCCAACATAATTCCTAATCCAAACGTGCAAAATGTCTAAAAATGCCTGTGATATTGAATATTTTTGAGTTTTACTAAATACAGATGATTTTCTATGGTTTGTAAATACAAAAATGAGGTTTTACTCAATATGACTGTATACTGTAACACTCAATATGACAGTTATTTAAACATAACTCCTACACCACACATGAAAAATGGCTAATAATGCCTGAAAAAATGCATCTTTGGGAGTTTTACTCGAAACATATGCTTTTTTAAATCTTGCAAATGCAAAAGGTAGTTTTTTACTCAATATGACTATAATAGTCTTACAATCCTGAGATAATGCGAAAAAAGCAATAAAAATGTATTCAAACATAACTTCTAAACAACACATGCAAAATGGCTAATAATAGCTAGAGATATGTTTTTTTGTTAGTTGTACTAGAAAAATGATCTTTTGTAAGGTTTGCAAAGACACAAGTTAGTTTTTTTATTCAATATAACAGTGTAACTGTCATACTAAATATGAAAGGTTTATAATCATAACTCCAAAACCAAATATGAAATGTGTCTTAAAAAGCCTTTAATATCGAATTTATTTAAGTTTTACCAAAATCAGGTATTTTGGAAAGAATCACAAATACAAATATTAGATTTTACTGGCCTCATATTGGTCACACTCAAAATGACAGTTTTTGAAACATAACTCCAAAAATACACATGCAAAATGTCTAATAATGCACGAAGAAATGCATCTTTGAGAGTTTTCCTGAAAAAAAAAAACATTTGGTAAGGTTTGCAAAAACAAAATTTGATTTGTTACTCAATTTGACAGTAATGTACTTAGAATCCTGAGATAATGCGAAAAAAGCAATACAAATGTATTCCAACATAATTCCTAATCCAAACGTGAAAAAAGTCTAAAAATGCCTGTGATATTGAATACATGTGAGTTTTACTAGATACAGTTGTTTTTCTATGGTTTGCAAATACAAAAATGAGGTTTTACTCAATATGACTGTATACTGTAACACTCAATATGACAGTTATTTAAACATAACTCCTACACCACACATGAAAAATGGCTAATAATGCCTGAAATAATGCATCTTTGGGAGTTTTACTCGAAACATATGCTTTTTTAAATCTTGCAAATGCCAAAAGTAGTTTTTTACTCAATATGACTATAATAGTCTGAAAATCCTGAGATAATGCGAAAAAAGCAATAAAAATTTATTCAAACATAACTTCTAAACAACACTTGCAAAATGGCTAATAATAGCCAGAGATATGTTTTTTTTGTTAGTTGTACTAGAAAAATGATCTTTTGTAAGGTTTGCAAAGACACAAGTTAGTTTTTTTTATTCAATATAACAGTGTAACTGTCATAATAAATATGATCATTAACTCCAAAACCAAATATGAAATGTGTCTTAAAACGCCTTTAATATTGAATTTATGTAAGTTTTACCAAAATCAGGTATTTTGGAAAAAATCACAAATACAAATATTAGATTTTACTGGCCTCATATTGGTCACACTCAAAATGACAGTTTTTGAAACATAACTCCAAAAATACACATGCAAAATGTCTAATAATGCCCGAAGAAATGCATCTTTGAGAGTTTTCCTGAAAAAAAAAAACATTTGGTAAGGTTTGCAAAAACAAAATTTGATTTGTTACTCAATTTGACAGTAATGTACTTAGAATCCTGAGATAATGCGAAAAAAGCAATAAAAATGTATTCCAACATAATTCCTAATCCAAACGTGCAAAATGTCTAAAAATGCCTGTGATATTGAATACATGTGAGTTTTACTAGATGCAGTTGTTTTTCTATGGTTTGCAAATTAAAAAATGAGGTTTTACTCAATATGACTGTATACTCTAACACTCAATATGACAGTTATTTAAACATAACTCCTACACCACACATGAAAAATGGCTAATAATGCCTGAAATAATGCATCTTTGGGAGTTTTACTCGAAACATATGCTTTTTTAAATCTTGCAAGTGCAAAAAGTAGTTTTTTACTCAATATGACTATAATAGTCTTACAATCCTGAGATAATGCGAAAAAAGCAATAAAAATGTATTCAAACATAACTTCTAAACAACACATGCAAAATGGCTAATAATAGCTAGAGATATATTTTTTTGTTAGTTGTACTAGAAAAATGATCTTTTGTAAGGTTTGCAAAGACACAAGTTAGTTTTTTTATTCAATATAACAGTGTAACTGTCATAATAAATATGAAAGGTTTATAATCATAACTCCAAAACCAAATACGAAATTTGTCTTAAAACGCCTTTAATATTGAATTTATGTAAGTTTTACCAAAATCAGGTATTTTGGAAAGAATCATAAATACAAATATTAGATTTTACTGGCCTCAGTATTGGTCACACTCAAAATGACAGTTTTTGAAACATAACTCCAAAAATACACATGCAAAATGTCTAATAATGCCTGATAAAATGCATCTTTGGGAGTTTTACCCGAAACGATTGCTTTTTTAAATCTTTGCAATGCAAAAAATTGTTGTTTTACTCAATATGACAATAATGTTCTTGGAATCCTGAGATAATGCGAAAAAAGCAATAAAAATGTTTTCAAACACAACTTTTAAACAACACATGCAAAACAGCTAATAATGCCTAGAGATGTGTATCTTTGTTTGTTGTAGTAGAAAAATTATCATTTGTAGGGTTCACTGTAAAAAAAAAAAAATCAAATTTTTATGGTTAGTTTACTCTAAATTTCTACTGTAATTTTTCAATTTTTTTTAGATAGGTTGAAAAGCTGTAGAATTGAAAACATTATCTGTAAATAAACAAACCGCCTGTTATTTTGAATAATATACCAGTAATGACGAACTATGTATATTCCTATTTTTTTACAGAAAAATACCAAATTAATTATACATATTATTTTCTGTTTTCTCAAATTACTTTCAATTTCATGTAAAATTACAGTAATTAACTTCATATAAATATGTAGCTTGTTATATAAAAGTATTTGTCCATACTAACAATCTAAAAGTTTTATATCTAATTTTTTTTAATATTTATGTGTATTTTTACATTCAAGGCGAAAAATATATGTAGCCTCTTATAAAAGCTTTATGCTCAAACTAACAATTACATTTTTTTCCCTGTAATATGACATACACGAATGACTGCAAGACATACTTAATCAACAGTCAACAGCCTTACAGATCACACTGACGGTGGCCGTACAAACGACTTTAACAATGTTACAAATATGCGCCACACTGTAGAGCCACATCAAACAAGAATGACAAACACATTTCAGGAGAACATCTTCACCGTAACACAATATTAACACAACAGAAACAATACCCAGAATTCCATGTGTTACAATACACACCCCCACCACCTAAACCCGCCCACCTCAACCAACGCACGGAGGGGGGCGGTGATGTTTTGGGGCGCGGGGTTGGGTGGTAGCGGGGATGTAGCCCGGAAGAGATAGCGCTGCATGGTTTTGTGGGTATTTGTTATGTTGTGTTTATGTTTTATTACAGTGAAGATGTTTTCCTGAAATGTGTTTATCATTCTTGTTCAATGCGGGTTCACAGTGTGGTGCATATTTGTAACAGTGTTAAAGTTGTTTGTGCAGCCACCGTTAGTGTGACCTGTGTGGCTGTTGACCAAGTATATCTTGCAGTCACTATCATATGCACAACAATACCGTACACATCGCTTGCCTCAATTGGCACGCTGATGATTTGGTGAATGAGCGTACAAAAAAGCCCACCGCGGTACTACTTGTCATATTCGCCCGGCCAAGCTTTGAGTCAATCCTATATGAGGGTAGTGAAATTCTCGGGGTGAAATGGTGGGATTGGTAAGTACGTTGCTAGGTTGGGATAGCGATTCATGCAAGGTTAACCCACTTTGTATCAATTTCCTGCATCCAGTGGCCCACCGGTAAAGTGAATGAGACACCCCTGATCCTAACAATTCAGAAAAAATCTGTTAAACAATGGTATTTTTCTGTGGAACCGCCAGCATTGTCACTTCACTAAAGGTGATTGATCGTAATAATTTGGAAAAACTCTTTAGAATAAAGGTATTTTTCTGCAGAACTGTTTGCATCGTCACTTTATTAAAGGTGGTTGATCTTAATAATTTTGTAAAAATCTGTAAAATTACGATATTTCTCCCCAAAACATTTCATAAAAATTTCTGTAAATATAATGTTTTTGATCATTATTTGGTTTACAATGTTTTACTTTAATTTTATGGTTTTTGTTCGGCAGCCGTAGCTGCCAGTAAATGACCGTTTTTTTACAGAATTTTTTTTTAAAGTGTTTTCAAAGATACAAGTTTGTTTTTTTTATTCGATATAACAGTATTACTGTCATACTAAATATGAAAGGTTCATAAACATAACTCCAAAACCAAACATGAAATCTGTCTAAAAAAGCCTGTATTATTGACTTTATGTGAGTTTTACCTGAATTAGGTATTTTGGAAGGGTTCACAATAACAAAAATTTGGTTTTACTGGTCTCACATTGGTCACACTCAATAAGACAGTTTTTGAACCATATCTCCAAAAATACACATGCGAAATTACAAAAAAATGCCTGAAGAAATGTATATTTGTGAGTTTTACTGAAAAAAAAAACATTTTGTAAGGTTTGAAAAAACAAAAAGAAATGTTTTACCCAATTTGACAGTAATGTACTTAAAATCCTGGGATAATGCAAAAAGAGCAATAAAAATGTATTCCATCATAATTCCTAATCCAAACGTGCAATTTGTCTAAAAAAGCCTGTAATATTGATTTTATGTGAGTTTTAACAGAATCAGGTATTTTGGAAAGAATCACAAATACAAAAATTAGGTTTTTACTGGCCTCATATTGGTCACACTCAAAATGACAGTTTTTGAAACATAACTCCAAAAATACACATGCAAAATGTCTAATAATGCCTGAATAAATGCCACTTTGAGAGTTTTCCTGTAAAAAAAAAAAGCATTTGGTGAGGTTTGCAAAAAGAAATTTTATTTTTTACTCAATGTGACGGTAATGTACTTAGAATCCTGAGATAATGCAAAAAAAGCAATTAAAATGTATTCCAGCATAATTTGTAATCAAAACGTGCAAAATGACTAAAAATGCCTATGATATTGAATACTTCTGAGTTTTACTAGTTGTTTTTCTATGGTTTACAAATACAAAAATGAGGTTTTACTCAATATGACTGTATACTGTAACACTCAATAGGACAGTTATTTGAACACAATTCCTACACAACACATGAAAAATAGCTAATAATGCCTGAAATAATGCATCTTTTGGAGTTGTACTCGAAACATATGCTTTTTTAAATCTTGCAAATGCAAAAAGTTGTGTTTTACTCAATATGACAATAATGTTCTTGGAATCCTGAGATAATGCGAAAAAAGCAATAAAAATGTTTTCAAACACAACTTTTAAACAACACATGCAAAACGGCTAATAATGCCTAGAGATGTGTATCTTTGTTTGTTGTAGTAGAAAAATTATCATTTGTAGGGTTCACTGTAAAAAAAAAAAAAAAAATCAAATTTTTATGGTTAGTTTACTCTAAATTTCTACTGTAACTTTTCAATTTTTTTTAGATAGGTTGAAAAGCTGTAGAATTGAAAACATTATCTGTAAATAAACAAACCGCCTGTTATTTTGAATAATATACCAGTAATGACGAACTATGTATATTCCTATTTTTTACAGAAAAATACCAAATTAATTATACATATTATTTTCTGTTTTCTCAAATTACTTTCAATTTCATGTAAAATTACAGTAATTAACTTCATATAAATACGTAGCTTGTTATATAAAAGTATTTGTCCATACTAACAATCTGAAAGTTTTATATGTAATTTTAAGGTAAATCAATTTTTTTTAATATTTATGTGTATTTTCACATTCAAGGCGAAACATATATGTAGCCTCTTATAAAATGTTTATGCACAAACTAACAATTACATTTTTTTCCCTGTAATATGACATACATGAATGACTGCAAGACATACTTAATCAACAGTCAACAGCCTTACAGATCACACTGACGGTGGCCGTACGAACGACTTTAACAATGTTACAAATATGCGCCACACTGTAGAGCCACATCAAACAAGAATGACAAACACATTTCAAGAGAACATCTTCACCGTAACACAACATTAACAAAACAGAAACAATACCCAGAATTCCATGTGTTACAATACACACCCCCACCACCTAAACCCGCCCACCTCAACCAACGCACGGAGTGGGGCGGTGATGTTTTGGGGCGCGGGGTTGGGTGGTAGCGGGGATGTAGCCCGGAAGAGATAGCGCTGCATGGTTTTGTGGGTATTTGTTATGTTGTGTTTATGTTTTATTACAGTGAAGATGTTTTCCTGAAATGTGTTTATCATTCTTGTTCAATGCGGGTTCACAGTGTGGTCCATATTTGTAACAGTGTTAAAGTTGTTTGTGCAGCCACCGTCAGTGTGACCTGTGTGGCTGTTGACCAAGTATATCTTGCAGTCACTATCATATGCACAACAATACCGTGCACATCACATGCCTCAATTGGCACGCTGATGATTTGGTGAATGAACGTATAAAAAATCATTATCCTGAGATAATGCGAAAAAAGCAATAAAATTGTATCCAAACATAACTTCTAAACAACACATGCAAAATGGCTAATAATGCCTAGAGATATGTATTTGTGTTAGTTGTACTCGAAAAAAAATCTTTTGTAAGGTTTGCAAGGACACAAATTAGTTTTTTTATTCAATATAACAGTGTAATTGTCATACTAAATATGAAAGGTTTATTATCATAACTCCAAAACCAAACATGAAATTTGTCTAAAAAAGCCTGTAACATTGAATTTATGTGCGTTTTAGCAGAATCAGGTATTTTGGAAAGAATCACAAATACAAAAATTAGGTTTTACTGGCCTCATATTGGTCACACTCAAAATGACAGATTTTGAAACATAACTCCAAAAATACACATGCAAAATGTCTAATAATGCCCGAAGAAATGCATCTTCGAGAGTTTTCCTGAAAAAAAACATTTGGTAAGGTTTGCAAAAATAAAATTTGATTTGTTACTCAATTTGACAGTAATGTACTACGAATCCTGAGATAATAAGAAAAAAGCTGTGAAAATGTATTCCAACATAATTCTAAATCCAAACGTGCAAAATGTCTAAAAATGCCTGTGATATTGAATACTTGGGAGTTTTACTATATACAGATGTTTTTCTAAGGTTTGCAAATACAAAAATGAGGTTTTACTCAATATGGCTGTATACTGTAACACTCAATATGACAGTTATTTAAACATAACTCCTACACCACACATGAAAAATGGCTAATAATGACTGAAATAATGCATCTTTGGGAGTTTACTCGAAACATGCACTTTTTTAAATCTTGCAAATGCAAAAAGTAGTTTTTTCTCAATGTGACTATAATGTTCTTGGAATCCTGAGATAATTTGAAAAAAGGTACAAAATTGTATCAAGCATAACTTCTAAACTACACCTGCAAAATGGCTAATAATGCCTAGAGATATGTTTTTTTGTTAGTTGTACTAGAAAAATGATCTTTTGTAAGGTTTGCAAAGACACAAGTTAGTTTTTTTTATTCAATATAACAGTGTAACTGTCATACTAAATATGAAAGGTTTATAATCATAACTCCAAAACCAAACATGAAATTTGTCTTAAAAAGCCTTTAATATTGAATTTATGTAAGTTTTACCAGAATCAGGTATTTTGGAAAGAATCACAAATACAAATATTAGATTTTACTGGCCTCATATTGGTCACACTCAAAATGACAGTTTTTGAAACATAACTCCAAAAATACACATGCAAAATGTCTAATAATGCCCGAAGAAATGCATCTTTGAGAGTTTTCCTGAAAAAAAAAACATTTGGTAAGGTTTGCAAAAACAAAATTTGATTTGTTACTCAATTTTACAGTAATGTACTTAGAATCCTGAGATAATGCGAAAAAAGCAATGAAAATGTATTCCAACATAATTCTAAATCCAAACGTGCAAAATGTCTAAAAATGCCTGTGATATTGAATACTTGTGAGTTTTACTATATACAGTTGTTTTTTTAAGGTTTGCAAATACAAAAATTAGGTTTTACTCAATATGACTGTATACTGTAACACTCAATATGAGAGTTATTTAAACATAACTCCTACACCACACATGAAAAATGGCTAATAATGCCTGAAATAATGCATCTTTGGGAGTTTTTCTCGAAACATATGCTTTTTTAAATCTTGCAAATGCCAAAAGTAGTTTTTTACTCAATATGACTATAATAGTCTGAGAATCCTGAGATAATGCGAAAAAAGCAATAAAAATTTATTCAAACATAACTTCTAAACAACACTTGCAAAATGGCTAATAATAGCCAGAGATATGTTTTTTTGTTAGTTGTACTAGAAAAATGATCTTTTGTAAGGTTTGCAAAGACACAAGTTAGTTTTTTTATTCAATATAACAGTGTAACTGTCATACTAAATATGAAAGGTTTATAATCATAACTCCAAAACCAAATATGAAATTTGTCTTAAAAAGCCTTTAATATTGAATTTGTGTAAGTTTTAGCAGAATCAGGTATTTTGGAAAGAATCACAAATACAAATATTAGATTTTACTGGCCTCATATTGGTCACACTCAAAATGACAGTTTTTGAAACATAATTCCAAAAATACACATGCAAAATGTCTAATAATGCCTGGAGAAATGCATCTTCGAGAGTTTTCCTGAAAAAAAAAACATTTGGTAAGGTTTGCAAAAACAAAATTTGATTTGTTACTAAATTTGACAGTAATGTACTTAGAAATCTGAGATAATGCGAAAAAAGCAATAAAAATGTATTCCAACATAACTTCTATACAACACATGCAAAATGGCTAATAATGCCTAGAGATATGTTTTTTTGTTAGTTGTACTAGAAAAATGATCTTTTGTAAGGTTTGCAAAGACACAAGTTAGTTTTTTTATTCAATATAACAGTGTAACTGTCATACTAAATATGAAAGGTTTATAATCATAACTCCAAAACCAAATATGAAATTTGTCTTAAAAAGCCTTTAATATTGTATTTATGTAAGTTTTAGCAGAATCAGGTATTTTGGAAAGAATCACAAATACAAATATTAGATTTTACTGGCCTCATATTGGTCACACTCAAAATGACAGTTTTTGAAACATAACTCCAAAAATACACATGCAAAATGTCTAATAATGCCTGAAGAAATGCATCTTCGAGAGTTTTCCTGAAAAAAAAACATTTGGTGAGGTTAACAAAAACCAAATTTGATTTGTTACTCAATTTAACAGTAATGTACTTAGAATCCTGAGATAATGCGAAAAAAGCAATAAAAATGTATTCCAACATAATTCCTAATCCAAACGTGCAAAAAGTCTAAAAATGCCTGTGATATTGAATGCCTGTGAGTTTTACTATATACAGTTGTTTTTCTATGGTTTGCAAATACAAAAATGAGGTTTTACTCAATATGACTGTATACTGTAACACTCAATATGACAGTTATTTAAACATAACTCCTACACCACACATGAAAAATGGCCAATAATGCCTGAAATAATGCATCTTTGGGAGTTTTACTCGAAACATATGCTTTTTTAAATCTTGCAAATGCCAAAAGTAGTTTTTTACTCAATATGACTATAATAGTCTGAAAATCCTGAGATAATGCGAAAAAAGCAATTAAAATTTATTCAAACAACTTCTAAACAACACTTGCAAAATGGCTAATAATAGCCAGAGATATGTTTTTTGTTAGTTGTACTAGAAAAATGATCTTTTGTAAGGTTTTTAAAGACACAAGTTAGTTTTTTTATTCAATATAACAGTGTAACTGTCATAATAAATATGAAAGGTTTATAATCATAACTCCAAAACCAAATATGAAATTTGTCTTAAAACGCCTTTAATATTGAATTTATGTAAGTTTTACCAAAATCAGGTATTTTGGAAAGAATCACAAATACAAATATTAGATTTTACTGGCCTCATATTGGTCACACTCAAAATGACAGTTTTTGAAACATAACTCCAAAAATACACATGCAAAATGTCTAATAATGCCTGAAGAAATGCATCTTCGAGAGTTTTCCTGAAAAAAAAACATTTGGTGAGGTTAACAAAAACCAAATTTGATTTGTTACTCAATCTAACAGTAATGTACTTAGAATCCTGAGATAATGCGAAAAAAGCAATAAAAATGTATTCCAACATAACTTCTATACAACACATGCAAAATGGCTAATAATGCCTAAAGATATGTTTTTTTGTTAGTTGTACTAGAAAAATGATCTTTTGTAAGGTTTGCAAAGACACAAGTTAGTTTTTTTATTCAATATAACAGTGTAACTGTCATACTAAATATGAAAGGTTTATAATCATAACTCCAAAACCAAATATGAAATTTGTCTTAAAAAGCCTTTAATATTGAATTTATGTAAGTTTTAGCAGAATCAGGTATTTTGGAAAGAATCACAAATACAAATATTAGATTTTACTGGCCTCATATTGGTCACACTCAAAATGACAGTTTTTGAAACATAACTCCAAAAATACACATGCAAAATGTCTAATAATGCCTGAAGAAATGCATCTTCGAGAGTTTTCCTGAAAAAAAAACATTTGGTGAGGTTAACAAAAACCAAATTTGATTTGTTACTCAATTTAACAGTAGTGTACTAAGAATCCTGAGATAATGTGAAAAAAGCAATAAAAATGTATTCCAACATAATTCCTAATCCAAACGTGCAAAAAGTCTAAAAATGCCTGTGATATTGAATACATGTGAGTTTTACTATATACAGTTGTTTTTCTATGGTTTGCAAATACAAAAATGAGGTTTTACTCAATATGACTGTATACTGTAACACTCAATATGACAGTTATTTAAACATAACTCCTACACCACAAATGAAAAATGGCTAATAATGCCTGAAATAATGCATCTTTGGGAGTTTTACTCGAAACATATGCTTTTTTAAATCTTGCAAATGCCAAAAGTAGTTTTTTACTCAATATGACTATAAGAGTCTGAGAATCCTGAGATAATGCGAAAAAAGCAATACAAATTTATTCAAACATAACTTCTAAACAACACTTGCAAAATGGCTAATAATAGCCAGAGATATGTTTTTTTGTTAGTTGTACTAGAAAAATGATCTTTTGTAAGGTTTGCAAAGACACAAGTTAGTTTTTTTATTCAATATAACAGTGTAACTGTCATACTAAATATGAAAGGTTTATAATCATAACTCCAAAACCAAATATGAAATTTGTCTTAAAAAGCCTTTAATATTGAATTTGTGTAAGTTTTAGCAGAATCAGGTATTTTGGAAAGAATCACAAATACAAATATTAGATTTTACTGGCCTCATATTGGTCACACTCAAAATGACAGTTTTTGAAGCATAACTCCAAAAATACACATGCAAAATGTCTAATAATGCCTGAAGAAATGCATCTTCGAGAGTTTTCCTGAAAAAAAAACATTTGGTGAGGTTAACAAAAACCAAATTTGATTTGTTACTCAATTTAACAGTAATGTACTTAGAATCCTGAGATAATGCGAAAAAAGCAATAAAAATGTATTCCAACATAATTCCTAATCCAAACGTGCAAAAAGTCTAAAAATGCCTGTGATATTGAATGCCTGTGAGTTTTACTATATACAGTTGTTTTTCTATGGTTTGCAAATACAAAAATGAGGTTTTACTCAATATGACTGTATACTGTAACACTCAATATGACAGTTATTTAAACATAACTCCTACACCACACATGAAAAATGGCCAATAATGCCTGAAATAATGCATCTTTGGGAGTTTTACTCGAAACATATGCTTTTTTAAATCTTGCAAATGCCAAAAGTAGTTTTTTACTCAATATGACTATAATAGTCTGAAAATCCTGAGATAATGCGAAAAAAGCAATTAAAATTTATTCAAACAACTTCTAAACAACACTTGCAAAATGGCTAATAATAGCCAGAGATATGTTTTTTGTTAGTTGTACTAGAAAAATGATCTTTTGTAAGGTTTGCAAAGACACAAGTTAGTTTTTTTATTCAATATAACAGTGTAACTGTCATAATAAATATGAAAGGTTTATAATCATAACTCCAAAACCAAATATGAAATTTGTCTTAAAACGCCTTTAATATTGAATTTATGTAAGTTTTACCAAAATCAGGTATTTTGGAAAGAATCACAAATACAAATATTAGATTTTACTGGCCTCATATTGGTCACACTCAAAATGACAGTTTTTGAAACATAACTCCAAAAATACACATGCAAAATGTCTAATAATGCCTGAAGAAATGCATCTTCGAGAGTTTTCCTGAAAAAAAAACATTTGGTGAGGTTAACAAAAACCAAATTTGATTTGTTACTCAATCTAACAGTAATGTACTTAGAATCCTGAGATAATGCGAAAAAAGCAATAAAAATGTATTCCAACATAACTTCTATACAACACATGCAAAATGGCTAATAATGCCTAAAGATATGTTTTTTTGTTAGTTGTACTAGAAAAATGATCTTTTGTAAGGTTTGCAAAGACACAAGTTAGTTTTTTTATTCAATATAACAGTGTAACTGTCATACTAAATATGAAAGGTTTATAATCATAACTCCAAAACCAAATATGAAATTTGTCTTAAAAAGCCTTTAATATTGAATTTATGTAAGTTTTAGCAGAATCAGGTATTTTGGAAAGAATCACAAATACAAATATTAGATTTTACTGGCCTCATATTGGTCACACTCAAAATGACAGTTTTTGAAACATAACTCCAAAAATACACATGCAAAATGACTAATAATGCCTGAAGAAATGCATCTTCGAGAGTTTTCCTGAAAAAAAAAACATTTGGTGAGGTTAACAAAAACCAAATTTGATTTGTTACTCAATTTAACAGTAATGTACTAAGAATCCTGAGATAATGTGAAAAAAGCAATAAAAATGTATTCCAACATAATTCCTAATCCAAACGTGCAAAAAGTCTAAAAATGCCTGTGATATTGAATACATGTGAGTTTTACTATATACAGTTGTTTTTCTATGGTTTGCAAATACAAAAATGAGGTTTTACTCAATATGACTGTATACTGTAACACTCAATATGACAGTTATTTAAACATAACTCCTACACCACAAATGAAAAATGGCTAATAATGCCTGAAATAATGCATCTTTGGGAGTTTTACTCGAAACATATGCTTTTTTAAATCTTGCAAATGCCAAAAGTAGTTTTTTACTCAATATGACTATAAGAGTCTGAGAATCCTGAGATAATGCGAAAAAAGCAATAAAAATTTATTCAAACATAACTTCTAAACAACACTTGCAAAATGGCTAATAATAGCCAGAGATATGTTTTTTTGTTAGTTGTACTAGAAAAATGATCTTTTGTAAGGTTTGCAAAGACACAAGTTAGTTTTTTTATTCAATATAACAGTGTAACTGTCATACTAAATATGAAAGGTTTATAATCATAACTCCAAAACCAAATATGAAATTTGTCTTAAAAAGCCTTTAATATTGAATTTGTGTAAGTTTTAGCAGAATCAGGTATTTTGGAAAGAATCACAAATACAAATATTAGATTTTACTGGCCTCATATTGGTCACACTCAAAATGACAGTTTTTGAAGCATAACTCCAAAAATACACATGCAAAATGTCTAATAATGCCTGAAAAAATGCATCTTCAAGAGTTTTCCTGAAAAAAAAACATTTGGTAAGGTTTGCAAAAACAAAATTTGATTTGTTACTCAATTTGACAGTAATGTACTTAGAATCCTGAGATAATGCGAAAAAAGCAATAAAAATGTAGTCCAACATAATTCCTAATCCAAACGTGCAAAATGTCTAAAAATGCCTGTGATATTGAATACATGTGAGTTTTACTAGATGCAGTTGTTTTTTTATGGTTTGCAAATACAAAAATGAGGTTTTACTCAATATGACTGTATACTGTAACACTCAATATGACAGTTATTTAAACATAACTCCTGCACCACACATGAAAAATGGCTAATAATGCCTGAAAAAATGCATCTTTGGGAGTTTTACTCGAAACATATGCTTTTTTAAATCTTGCAAATGGAAAAAGTAGTTTTTTACTCAATGTGACTATAATAGTCTTACAATCCTGAGATAATGCGAAAAAAGCAATACAAATGTATTCAAACATAACTTCTAAACAACACATGCAAAATGGCTAATAATGCCTAGAGATATGTTTGTTGGTTAGTTGTACTAGAAAAATGATATTTTGTAAGGTTTGCAAAGACACAAGTTAGTTTTTTTATTCAATATAACAGTGTAACTGTCATACTAAATATGAAAGGTTTATAATCATAACTCCAAAACCAAATATGAAATGTCTCTTTAAAAGCCTTTAGTATTGAATTTATGTAAGTTTTAGCAGAATCAGGTATTTTGGAAAGAATCACAAATACAAATATTAGATTTTACTGGCCTCATATTGGTCACACTCAAAATGACAGTTTTTGAAACATAACTCCAAAAATACACATGCAAAATGTCTAATAATGCCCGAAAAAATGCATCTTTGAGAGTATTCCTGAAAAAAAACATTTGGTAAGGTTTGCAAAAACAACATTTGATTTGTTACTCAATTTGACAGTAATGTACTTAGAATCCTGAGATAATGCGAAAAAAGCAATAAAAATGTATTCCAACATAATTCCTAATCCAAACGTGCAAAATGTCTAAAAATGCCTGTGATATTGAACACTTTTGAGTTTTACTAGATACAGATGATTTTCTATGGTTTGCAAATACAAAAATGAGGTTTTACTCAATATGACTGTATACTGTAACACTCAATATGACAGTTATTTAAACATAACTCCTACACCACACATGAAAAATGTCTAATAATGCCCGAAGAAATGCATCTTTGAGAGTATTCCTGAAAAAAAAACATTTGGTAAGGTTTGCAAAAACAACATTTGATTTGTTACTCAATTTGACAGTAATGTACTTAGAATCCTGAGATAATGCGAAAAAAGCAATAAAAATGTATTCCAACATAATTCCTAATCCAAAGTGCAAAATGTCTAAAAATGCCTGTGATATTGAATACATGTGAGTTTTACTAGATGCAGTTGTTTTTCTATGGTTTGCAAATACAAAAATGAGGTTTTACTCAATATGACTGTATACTGTAACACTCAATATGACAGTTATTTAAACATAACTCCTACACCACACATGAAAAATGGCTAATAATGCCTGAAATAATGCATCTTTGGGAGTTTTACTCGAAACATATACTTTTTTAAATCTTGCAAATGCCAAAAGTAGTTTTTTACTCAATATGACTATAATAGTCTTAGAATCCTGAGATAATGCGAAAAAAGCAATACAAATTTATTCAAACATAACTTCTAAACAACACTTTTAAAATGGCTAATAATAGCCAGAGATATGTTTTTTTGTTAGTTGTACTAGAAAAATGATCTTTTGTAAGGTTTGCAAAGACACAAGTTAGTTTTTTTATTCAATATAACAGTGTAACTGTCATACTAAATATGAAAGGTTTATAATCATAACTCCAAAACCAAATATGAAATTTGTCTTAAAAAGCCTTTAATATTGAATTTATGTAAGTTTTAGCAGAATCAGGTATTTTGGAAAGAATCACAAATACAAATATTAGATTTTACTGGCCTCATATTGGTCACACTCAAAATGACAGTTTTTGAAACATAACTCCAAAAATACACATGCAAAATGTCTAATAATGCCCGAAGAAATGCATCTTTGAGAGTTTTCCTGAAAAAAAAAAACATTTGGTAAGGTTTGCAAAAACAAAATTTGATTTGTTACTCAATTTGACAGTAATGTACTTAGAATTCTGAGATAATGCGAAAAAAGCAATAAAAATGTATTCCAACATAATTACTAATCCAAACGTGCAAAATGTCTAAAAATGCCTGTGATATTGAATATTTTTGAGTTTTACTAGATACAGATGATTTTCTATGGTTTGTAAATACAAAAATGAGGTTTTACTCAATATGACTGTATACTGTAACACTCAATATGACAGTTATTTAAACATAACTCCTACACCACACATGAAAAATGGCTAATAATGCCTGAAAAAATGCATCTTTGGGAGTTTTACTCGAAACATATGCTTTTTTAAATCTTGCAAATGCAAAAAGTAGTTTTTTACTCAATGTGACTATAATAGTCTTACAATCCTGAGATAATGCGAAAAAAGCAATGAAAATGTATTCAAACATAACTTCTAAACAACACATGCAAAATGGCTAATAATAGCTAAAGATATGTTTTTTTGTTAGTTGTACTAGAAAACTGATCTTTTGTAAGGTTTGCAAATACACAAGTTAGTTTTTTTATTCAATATAACAGTGTAACTGTCATACTAAATATGAAAGGTTTATAATCATAACTCCAAAACCAAATATGAAATTTGTCTTAAAAAGCCTTTAATATTGAATTTGTGTAAGTTTTAGCAGAATCAGGTATTTTGGAAAGAATCACAAATACAAATATTAGATTTTACTGGCCTCATATTGGTCACACTCAAAATGACAGTTTTTGAAGCATAACTCCAAAAATACACATGCAAAGTGTCTAATAATGCCTGAAAAAATGCATCTTCGAGAGTTTTCCTGAAAAAAAACATTTGGTAAGGTTTGCAAAAACAAAATTTGATTTGTTACTCAATTTGACAGTAATGTACTTAGAATCCTGAGATAATGCGAAAAAAGCAATAAAAATGTATTCCAACATAATTCCTAATCCAAACGTGCAAAATGTCTAAAAATGTCTGTGATATTGAATACTTTTGAGTTTTACTAGATACAGATGATTTTCTATGGTTTGCAAATTAAAAAATGAGGTTTTACTCAATATGACTGTATACTCTAACACTCAATATGACAGTTATTTAAACATAACTCCTACACCACACATGAAAAATGGCTCATAATGCCTGAAATAATGCATCTTTGGGAGTTTTACTCGAAACATATGCTTTTTTAAATCTTGCAAGTGCAAAAAGTAGTTTTTTTACTCAATATGGCTATAATAGTCTTACAATCCTGAGATAATGCGAAAAAAGCAATAAAAATGTATTCAAACATAACTTCTAAACAACACATGCAAAATGGCTAATAATAGCTAGAGATATATTTTTTTGTTAGTTGTACTAGAAAAATGATCTTTTGTAAGGTTTGCAAAGACACAAGTTAGTTTTTTTATTCAATATACCAGTGTAACTGTCATAATAAATATGAAAGGTTTATAATCATAACTCCAAAACCAAATATGAAATTTGTCTTAAAACGCCTTTAATATTGAATTTATGTAAGTTTTACCAAAATCAGGTATTTTGGAAAGAATCACAAATACAAATATTAGATTTTACTGGCCTCATATTGGTCACACTCAAAATGACAGTTTTTGAAACATAACTCCAAAAATACACATGCAAAATGTCTAATAATGCCTGATAAAATGCATCTTCGAGAGTTTTCCTGAAAAAAAACATTTGGTAAGGTTTGCAAAAACCAAATTTGATTTGTTACTCAATTTGACAGTAATGTACTTAGAATCCTGAGATAATGCGAAAAAAGCAATAAAAATGTATTCCAACATAATTCCTAATCCAAACGTGCAAAATGTCTAAAAATGCCTGTGATATTGAATACATGTGAGTTTTACTAGATGCAGTTGTTTTTCTATGGTTTGCAAATACAAAAATGAGGTTTTACTCAATATGACTGTATACTGTAACACTCAATATGACAGTTATTTAAACATAACTCCTACACCACACATGAAAAATGGCTAATAATGCCTGAAAAAATGCATCTTTGGGAGTTTTACTCGAAACATATGCTTTTTTAAATCTTGCAAATGCAAAAAGTAGTTTTTTACTCAATATGACTATAATAGTCTTACAATCCTGAGATAATGCGAAAAAAGCAATGAAAATGTATTCAAACATAACTTCTAAACAACACATGCAAAATGGCTGATAATAGCTAGAGATATGTTTTTTTGTTAGTTGTACTAGAAAAATGATCTTTTGTAAGGTTCGCAAATACACAAGTTAGTTTTGTTATTCAATATAACAGTGTAACTGTCATACTAAATATGAAAGGTTTATAATCATAACTCCAAAACCAAATATGAAATTTGTCTTAAAAAGCCTTTAATGTTGAATTTGTGTAAGTTTTAGCAGAATCAGGTATTTTGGAAAGAATCACAAATACAAATATTAGATTTTACTGGCCTCATATTGGTCACACTCAAAATGACAGTTTTTGAAGCATAACTCCAAAAATACACATGCAAAATGTCTAATAATGCCTGAAAAAATGCATCTTCGAGAGTTTTCCTGAAAAAAAACATTTGGTAAGGTTTGCAAAAACAAAATTTGATTTGTTACTCAATTTGACAGTAATGTACTTAGAATCCTGAGATAATGCGAAAAAAGCAATAAAAATGTATTCCAACATAATTCCTAATCCAAACATGCAAAATGTCTAAAAATGTCTGTGATATTGAATACTTTTGAGTTTTACTAGATACAGATGATTTTCTATGGTTTGCAAATTAAAAAATGAGGTTTTACTCAATATGACTGTATACTCTAACACTCAATATGACAGTTATTTAAACATAACTCCTACACCACACATGAAAAATGGCTCATAATGCCTGAAATAATACATCTTTGGGAGTTTTACTCGAAACATATGCTTTTTTAAATCTTGCAAGTGCAAAAAGTAGTTTTTTTACTCAATATGGCTATAATAGTCTTACGATCCTGAGATAATGCGAAAAAAGCAATAAAAATGTATTCAAACATAACTTCTAAACAACACATGCAAAATGGCTAATAATAGCTAGAGATATATATTTTTTGTTAGTTGTACTAGAAAAATGATCTTTTGTAAGGTTTGCAAAGACACAAGTTAGTTTTTTTATTCAATATAACAGTGTAACTGTCATAATAAATATGAAAGGTTTATAATCATAACTCCAAAACCAAATATGAAATTTGTCTTAAAACGCCTTTAATATTGAATTTATGTAAGTTTTACCAAAATCAGGTATTTTGGAAAGAATCACAAATACAAATATTAGATTTTACTGGCCTCATATTGGTCACACTCAAAATGACAGTTTTTGAAACATAACTCCAAAAATACACATGCAAAATGTCTAATAATGCCTGATAAAATGCATCTTCGAGAGTTTTCCTGAAAAAAAACATTTGGTAAGGTTTGCAAAAACCGAATTTGATTTGTTACTCAATTTGACAGTAATGTACTTAGAATCCTGAGATAATGCGAAAAAAGCAATAAAAATGTATTCCAACATAATTCCTAATCCAAACGTGCAAAATGTCTAAAAATGCCTGTGATATTGAATACATGTGAGTTTTACTAGATGCAGTTGTTTTTCTATGGTTTGCAAATACAAAAATGAGGTTTTACTCAATATGACTGTATATTGTAACACTCAATATGACAGTTATTTAAACATAACTCCTACACCACACATGAAAAATGGCTAATAATGCCTGAAATAATGCATCTTTGGGAGTTTTACTCGAAACATATGCTTTTTTAAATCTTGCAAATGCCAAAAGTAGTTCTTTACTCAATATGACTATAATAGTCTTAGAATCCTGAGATAATGCGAAAAAAGCAATACAAATTTATTCAAACATAACTTCTAAACAACACTTGCAAAATGGCTAATAATAGCCAGAGATATGTTTTTTTGTTAGTTGTACTAGAAAAATGATCTTTTGTAAGGTTTGCAAAGACACAAGTTAGTTTTTTTATTCAATATAACAGTGTAACTGTCATACTAAATATGAAAGGTTTATAATCATAACTCCAAAACCAAATATGAAATGTGTCTTAAAAAGCCTTTAATATTGAATTTATGTAAGTTTTAGCAGAATCAGGTATTTTGGAAAGAATCACAAATACAGATATTAGATTTTACTGGCCTCATATTGGTCACACTCAAAATGACAGTTTTTGAAGCATAACTCCAAAAATACACATGCAAAATGTCTAATAATGCCCGAAGAAATGCATCTTTGAGAGTTTTCCTGAAAAAAAAAACATTTGGTAAGGTTTGCAAAAACAAAATTTGATGTGTTACTCAATTTGACAGTAATGTACTTAGAATCCTGAGATAATGCGAAAAAAGCAATAAAAATGTATTCCAACATAATTCCTAATCCAAACGTGCAAAATGTCTAAAAATGCCTGTGATATTGAATATTTTTGAGTTTTACTAGATACAGATGATTTTCTATGGTTTGTAAATACAAAAATGAGGTTTTACTCAATATGACTGTATACTGTAACACTCAATATGACAGTTATTTAAACATAACTCCTACACCACACATGAAAAATGGCTAATAATGCCTGAAAAAATGCATCTTTGGGAGTTTTACTCGAAACATATGTTTTTTTAAATCTTGCAAATGCAAAAAGTAGTTTTTTACTCAATATGACTATAATAGTCTTACAATCCTGAGATAATGCGAAAAAAGCAATAAAAATGTATTCAAACATAACTTCTAAACAACACATGCAAAATGGCTAATAATAGCTAGAGATATGTTTTTTTGTTAGTTGTACTAGAAAAATGATCTTTTGTAAGGTTTGCAAAGACACAAGTTAGTTTTTTTATTCAATATAACAGTGTAACTGTCATACTAAATATGAAAGGTTTATAATCATAACTCCAAAACCAAATATGAAATGTGTCTTAAAAAGCCTTTAATATTGAATTTATTTAAGTTTTACCAAAATCAGGGATTTTGGAAAGAATCACAAATACAAATATTAGATTTTACTGGCCTCATATTGGTCACACTCAAAATGACAGTTTTTGAAACATAACTCCAAAAATACACATGCAAAATGTCTAATAATGCCCGAAGAAATGCATCTTTGAGAGTTTTCCTGAAAAAAAAAAACATTTGGTAAGGTTTGCAAAAACAAAATTTGATGTGTTACTCAATTTGACAGTAATGTACTTAGAATCCTGAGATAATGCGAAAAAAGCAATAAAAATGTATTCCAACATAATTCCTAATCCAAACGTGCAAAATGTCTAAAAATGCCTGTGATATTGAATATTTTTGAGTTTTACTAGATACAGATGATTTTCTATGGTTTGTAAATACAAAAATGAGGTTTTACTCAATATGACTGTATACTGTAACACTCAATATGACAGTTATTTAAACATAACTCCTACACCACACATGAAAAATGGCTAATAATGCCTGAAAAAATGCATCTTTGGGAGTTTTACTCGAAACATATGTTTTTTTAAATCTTGCAAATGCAAAAAGTAGTTTTTTACTCAATATGACTATAATAGTCTTACAATCCTGAGATAATGCGAAAAAAGCAATAAAAATTTATTCAAACATAACTTCTAAACAACACATGCAAAATGGCTAATAATAGCTAGGGATATGTTTTTTTGTTAGTTGTACTAGAAAAATGATCTTTTGTAAGGTTTGCAAAGACACAAGTTAGTTTTTTTATTCAATGTAACAGCGTAACTGTCATACTAAATATGAAAGGTTTATAATCATAACTCCAAAACCAAATATGAAATGTGTCTTAAAAAGCCTTTAATATTGAATTTATTTAAGTTTTACCAAAATCAGGTATTTTGGAAAGAATCACAAATACAAATATTAGATTTTACTGGCCTCATATTGGTCACACTCAAAATGACAGTTTTTGAAACATAACTCCAAAAATACACATGCAAAATGTCTAATAATGCCCGAAAAAATGCATCTTTGAGAGTTTTCCTGAAAAAAAAAAACATTTGGTAAGGTTTGCAAAAACAAACTTTGATTTGTTACTCAATTTGACAGTAATGTACTTAGAATCCTGATATAATGCGAAAAAAGCAATAAAAATGTATTCCAACATAATTCCTAATCCAAACGTGCAAAATGTCTAAAAATGCCTGTGATATTGAATATTTTTGAGTTTTACTAGATACAGATGATTTTCTATGGTTTGTAAATACAAAAATTAGGTTTTACTCAATATGACTGTATACTGTAACACTCAATATGACAGTTATTTAAACATAACTCCTACACCACACATGACAAATGGCTAATAATGCCTGAAAAAATGCATCTTTGGGAGTTTTACTCGAAACATATGCTTTTTTAAATCTTGCAAATGCAAAAAGTAGTTTTTTACTCAATATGACTATAATAGTCTTACAATCCTGAGATAATGCGAAAAAAGCAATAAAAATATATTCAAACATAACTTCTAAAACACACATGCAAAATGGCTAATAATAGCTAGAGATATGTTTTTTTGTTAAGTGTACTAGAAAAATGATCTTTTGTAAGGTTTGCAAAGACACAAGTTAGTTTTTTTATTCAATAATAACAGTGTAACTGTCATACTAAATATGAAAGGTTTATAATCATAACTCCAAAACCAAATATGAAATGTGTCTTAAAAAGCCTTTAATATTGAATTTATTTAAGTTTTACCAAAATCAGGTATTTTGGAAAGAATCACAAATACAAATATTAGATTTTACTGGCCTCATATTGGTCACACTCAAAATGACAGTTTTTGAAACATAACTCCAAAAATACACATGCAAAATGTCTAATAATGCCCGAAGAAATGCATCTTTGAGAGTTTTCCTGAAAAAAAAAAACATTTGGTAAGGTTTGCAAAAACAAAATTTGATTTGTTACTCAATTTGACAGTAATGTACTTAGAATCCTGAGATAATGCGAAAAAAGCAATAAAATGTATTCCAACATAATTCCTAATCCAAACGTGCAAAATGTCTAAAAATGCCTGTGATATTGAATATTTTTGAGTTTTAATAGATACAGATGATTTTCTATGGTTTGTAAATACAAAAATGAGGTTTTACTCAATATGACTGTATACTGTAACACTCAATATGACAGTTATTTAAACATAACTCCTACACCACACATGACAAATGGCTAAGAATGCCTGAAATAATGCATCTTTGGGAGTTTTACTCGAAACATATGCTTTTTTAAATCTTGCAAATGCAAAAAGTAGTTTTTTACTCAATATGATTATAATAGTCTTACAATCCTGAGATAATGCGAAAAAAGCAATAAAAATGTATTCAAACATAACTTCTAAACAACACATGCAAAATGGCTAATAATAGCTAGAGATATGTTTTTTTGTTAGTTGTACTAGAAAAATGATCTTTTGTAAGGTTTGCAAAGACACAAGTTAGTTTTTTTATTCAATATAACAGTGTAACTGTCATACTAAATATGAAAGGTTTATAATCATAACTCCAAAACCAAATATGAAATGTGTCTTAAAAAGCCTTTAATATTGAATTTATTTAAGTTTTACCAAAATCAGGTATTTTGGAAAGAATCACAAATACAAATATTAGATTTTACTGGCCTCATATTGGTCACACTCAAAATGACAGTTTTTGAAACATAACTCCAAAAATACACATGCAAAATGTCTAATAATGCCCGAAGAAATGCATCTTTGACAGTTTTCCTGAAAAAAAAAAACATTTGGTAAGGTTTGCAAAAACAAAATTTGATTTGTTACTCAATTTGACAGTAATGTACTTAGAATCCTGAGATAATGCGAAAAAAGCAATAAAAATGTATTCCAACATAATTCCTAATCCAAACGTGCAAAATGTCTAAAAATGCCTGTGATATTGAATATTTTTGAGTTTTACTAGATACAGATGATTTTCTATGGTTTGTAAATACAAAAATGAGGTTTTACTCAATATGACTGTATACTGTAACACTCAATATGACAGTTATTTAAACATAACTCCTACACCACACATGAAAAATGGCTAATAATGCCTGAAAAAATGCATCTTTGGGAGTTTTACTCGAAACATATGCTTTTTTAAATCTTGCAAATGCAAAAAGTAGTTTTTTACTCAATATGACTATAATAGTCTTACAATCCTGAGATAATGCGAAAAAAACAATGAAAATGTATTCAAACATAACTTCTAAACAACACATGCAAAATGGCTAATAATAGCTAGAGATATGTTTTTTTGTTAGTTGTACTAGAAAAATGATCTTTTGTAAGGTTTGCAAATACACAAGTTAGTTTTTTTATTCAATATAACAGTGTAACTGTCATACTAAATATGAAAGGTTTATAATCATAACTCCAAAACCAAATATGAAATTTGTCTTAAAAAGCCTTTAATATTGAATTTGTGTAAGTTTTAGCAGAATCAGGTATTTTGGAAAGAATCACAGATACAAATATTAGATTTTACTGGCCTCATATTGGTCACACTCAAAATGACAGTTTTTGAAGCATAACTCCAAAAATACACATGCAAAATGTCTAATAATGCCTGAAAAAATGCATCTTCGAGAGTTTTCCTGAAAAAAAACATTTGGTAAGGTTTGCAAAAACAAAATTTGATTTGTTACTCAATTTGACAGTAATGCACTTAGAATCCTGAGATAATGCGAAAAAAGCAATAAAAATGTAGTCCAACGTAATTCCTAATGCAAACGTGCAAAATGTCTAAAAATGCCTGTGATATTGAATACATGTGAGTTTTACTAGATGCAGTTGTTTTTCTATGGTTTGCAAATACAAAAATGAGGTTTTACTCAATATGACTGTATACTGTAACACTCAATATGACAGTTATTTAAACATAACTCCTGCACCACACATGAAAAATGGCTAATAATGCCTGAAAAAATGCATCTTTGGGAGTTTTACTCGAAACATATGCTTTTTTAAATCTTGCAAGTGCAAAAAGTAGTTTTTTTACTCAATATGACTATAATAGTCTTACAATCCTGAGATAATGCGAAAAAAGCAATAAAAATGTATTCCAACATAATTCCTAATCCAAACGTGCAAAATGTCTAAAAATGCCTGTGATATTGAATACTTTTGAGTTTTACTAGATACAGATGATTTTCTATGGTTTGCAAATTAAAAAATGAGGTTTTACTCAATATGACTGTATACTCTAACACTCAATATGACAGTTATTTAAACATAACTCCTACACCACACATGAAAAATGGCTAATAATGCCTGAAATAATGCATCTTTGGGAGTTTTACTCGAAACATATGCTTTTTTAAATCTTGCAAGTGCAAAAAGTAGTTTTTTTACTCAATATGACTATAATAGTCTTACAATCCTGAGATAATGCGAAAAAAGCAATAAAAATGTATTCAAACATAACTTCTAAACAACACATGCAGAATGGCTAATAATAGCTAGAGATATATTTTTTTGTTAGTTGTAATAGAAAAATGATCTTTTGTAAGGTTTGCAAAGACACAAGTTAGTTTTTTTATTCAATATAACAGTGTAACTGTCATAATAAATATGAAAGGTTTATAATCATAACTCCAAAACCAAATATGAAATTTGTCTTAAAACGCCTTTAATATTGAATTTATGTAAGTTTTAGCAAAATCAGGTATTTTGGAAAGAATCACAAATACAAATATTAGATTTTACTGGCCTCATATTGGTCACACTCAAAATGACAGTTTTTGAAACATAACTCCAAAAATACACATGCAAAATGTCTAATAATGCCCGAAGAAATGCATCTTTGAGAGTATTCCTGAAAAAAAAACATTTGGTAAGGTTTGCAAAAACCAAATTTGATTTGTTACTCAATTTGACAGTAATGTACTTAGAATCCTGAGATAATGCGAAAAAAGCAATAAAAATGTATTCCAACATAATTCCTAATCCAAACGTGCAAAATGTCTAAAAATGCCTGTGATATTGAATACATGTGAGTTTTACTAGATGCAGTTGTTTTTCTATGGTTTGCAAATACAAAAATTAGGTTTTACTCAATATGACTGTATACTGTAACACTCAATATGACAGTTATTTAAACATAACTCCTACACCACACATGAAAAATGGCTAATAATGCCTGAAATAATGCATCTTTGGGAGTTTTACTCGAAACATATGCTTTTTTAAATCTTGCAAATGCCAAAAGTAGTTTTTTACTCAATATGACTATAATAGTCTTAGAATCCTGAGATAATGCGAAAAAAGCAATACAAATTTATTCAAACATAACTTCTAAACAACACTTGCAAAATGGTTAATAATAGCCAGAGATATGTTTTTTTGTTAGTTGTACTAGAAAAATGATCTTTTGTAAGGTTTGCAAAGACACAAGTTAGTTTTTTTATTCAATATAACAGTGTAACTGTCATACTAAATATGAAAGGTTTATAATCATAACTCCAAAACCAAATATGAAATGTGTCTTAAAAAGCCTTTAATATTGAATTTATGTAAGTTTTAGCAAAATCAGGTATTTTGGAAAGAATCACAAATACAAATATTAGATTTTACTGGCCTCATATTGGTCACACTCAAAATGACAGTTTTTGAAACATAACTCCAAAAATACACATGCAAAATGTCTAATAATGCCCGAAGAAATGCATCTTTGAGAGTTTTCCTGAAAAAAAAAAACATTTGGTAAGGTTTGCAAAAACAAAATTTGATTTGTTACTCAATTTGACAGTAATGTACTTAGAATCCGGAGATAATGCGAAAAAAGCAATAAAAATGTATTCCAACATAATTCCTAATCCAAACGTGCAAAATGTCTAAAAATGCCTGTGATATTGAATACATTTGAGTTTTACTAGATACAGTTGTTTTTCTATGGTTTGCAAATACAAAAATGAGGTTTTACTCAATATGACTGTATACTGTAACACTCAATATGACAGTTATTTAAACATAACTCCTACACCACACATGAAAAATGGCTAATAATGCCTAAAATAATGCATCTTTGGGAGTTTTACTCGAAACATATGCTTTTTTAAATCTTGCAAATGCCAAAAGTAGTTTTTTACTCAATATGACTATAATAGTCTGAAAATCCTGAGATAATGCGAAAAAAGCAATAAAAATGTATTCAAACATAACTTCTAAACAACACTTGCAAAATGGCTAATAATAGCCAGAGATATGTTTTTTTGTTAGTTGTACTAGAAAAATTATCTTTTGTAAGGTTTGCAAAGACACAAGTTATTTTTTTTATTCAATATAACAGTGTAACTGTCATACTAAATATGAAAGGTTTATAATCATAACTCCAAAACCAAATATGAAATGTGTCTTAAAAAGCCTTTAATATTGAATTTATGTAAGTTTTAGCAGAATCAGGTATTTTGGAAAGAATCACAAATACAAATATTAGATTTTACTGGCCTCATATTGGTCACACTCAAAATGACAGTTTTTGAAGCATAACTCCAAAACTGCACATGCAAAATGTCTAATAATGCCTGAAAAATTGCATCTTTGAGAGTTTTCCTGAAAAAAAAACATTTGGTAAGGTTTGCAAAAAAAAAATTAGATTTGTTACTCAATTTGACAGTAATGTACTTAGAATCCTGAGATAATGCGAAAAAAGCAATAAAAATGTATTCCAACATAATTTCTAAATCCAAACGTGCAAAATGTCTAAAAATGCCTGTGATATTGAATACATGTGAGTTTTACTAGATGCAGTTGTTTTTCTATGGTTTGCAAATACAAAAATGAGGTTTTACTCAATATGACTGTATACTGTAACACTCAATATGACAGTTATTTAAACATAACTCCTACACCACACATGAAAAATGGCTAATAATGCCTGAAAAAATGCATCTTTGGGAGTTTTACTCGAAACATATGCTTTTTTAAATCTTGCAAATGCAAAAAGTAGTTTTTTACTCAATGTGACTATAATAGTCTTACAATCCTGAGATAATGCTAAAAAAGCAATAAAAATGTATTCAAACATAACTTCTAAACAACACATGCAAAATGGCTAATAATAGCTAGAGGTCCACTGCTGGCTACAGCGGTGCACTGGCAACTCCTGCGACACTGTCGGTGCCAAATTGTACCAGCTCTTGCTGCTCCTTTGGATCCATCATCAGTGTGAAGAGGGGGGTCCTGCTGCATGGGCAACAGCTTGACCTCCATACTACTCTGCCCTGGCTTGCGCCCTGGAGAGGTCACTCCAGCCTCGTGTCATAGCGTGGAAACAACAAACGGGAAGCAACAGTCTACCGGTTATAAGCTACAATGCTCGATTGGCGTAGAGCATAGCGCCAGGGGTTGCTTCCGACGGTGGGAGAGATCCTTGAATTTCATTGGACAGCTACTGCCCGCCTTAAGCTGGGCAGCCCCCAGCCAATTAGGTGCTGTCCCGCCACAGTCTGCCTTCCTCATTGGGTGCATGGGGATTAGGTAAAACCGACAAGCAGACTGTAAGACCTGCACCAAGCAAGAAACAAAGTATGAAAAACAGGTGCCCAGTCCTAAAACTGGGAAGCTGGAATGTCCGGACTATGACACCCGGACACTCAAATGATCTCCAACACATCAGTGATGCAAGAAAAACGGCTGTCATTAACAATGAGCTACTGAGACTCCAGGTAGACATAGCTGCATTGCGAGAGACCCGCCTAGCCGACTCGGGAACCCTCAAGGAGAAAGACTTTACCTTCTTCTGGCAAGGAAAGAGTGCCGGAGACCGCAGAGAGCTTGGAGTTGGATTCGCTGTCAGGAACACCTTGTTAAAGATGGTTGAACCAGGTGACAAAGGATCGGAACGCCTGATGACACTCCATCTCCACACCTCTGATGTCCCAGTGACCCTAGTCTGTGCCTATGCCCCCACTCTAACGTCTACAGCAGAAGTTAAGGACACATTTTATGCCAACTTGAATGACGTCATCAAGAACATCGCCCCGAAGGAACATCTCCTCATCCTCGGTGATTTCAATGCGAGAGTGGGAGCTGACCATGACTCATGGCCTTCCTGTCTTGGACACTTCGGAGTTGGCAAAGTCAATGAGAACGGGCAACGGCTACTGGAGTTGTGTTCCTACCATAACCTTTGCGTGACCAACTCCTACTTTCAGATGAAACCACAGCACAAGGTGACATGGCGCCATCCCCGCTCAAAGCATTGGCATCAGCTAGACATGATCCTGGTCCGAAAAGCCAACCTCAAGTTTGTGCTCGTTACTCGTAGTTACCACAGCGCAGACTGCGACACCGACCATTCACTTGTCTGTTGCAAGATCAAGCTACAACCAAAAATGTTTCAAAACTCCAAACAGAAAGGCAAACCCCGCATTGATTCCACCAGCATGCATCTTCCAGAGAAAGTAGAAGAGTTTGCCAAGTCCCTCAACAACATCCTGTCTGAAGAACACCAGCACTACTCTGCCTCCGAGAAATGGGGCCACCTCAGGGAGGCTATTCAGAAAACAGCCCTCGCAACATTTGGGAGGAAGATCTTCATAAACAACGACTGGTTTGTTGCCAAGTCCAGCGAGATGACCCCTGTCATTGAAGCAAAGCGTGCTGCCCTTACTGAATACAAACGCTCCCCGAATGAGAAGTCCCTGCAAGCACTGAGAATTACAAGAAGCAAAGTGCAACAGACTGCAAGACATTGTGCCAATGAATACTGGCAACAACTCAGTGAATCCATCCAGTCTGCAGCTACCTCAGGTAACATCAGAGGGATGTACGAGGGCATAAAGGCTGCTCTGGGCCCAGCACAGAGCAAAACAGCCCCCCTAAAGACCACCAGCGGGGAAGTTATCACTGACAAGGGCAAGCAGTTGGACAGATGGGTAGAGCACTATTCAGAACTCTACTCCAGAGAGAACACTGTAGTCGCCTCAGCCCTTGATGCCATTGAACAGCTGCCCATCATTGAGGAATTAGATGCTGAACCAACACTTGCTGAACTTCACAAAGCGATCGACAGCTTAGCGATTGGCAAAGCACCTGGTACTGATGGCATCCCCCCAGATCTCATCAAGCGCTGTAAAGACACCCTCCTGCAGCCTTTGCATGATGTCCTCTGCCAGTGCTGGAAAGAGGGAGCCGTGCCGCAGGACATGAGAGATGCCAAGATTGTCACCCTTTACAAAAATAAGGGCGACAGGAGCGACTGTAACAATTACAGGGGCATCTCCCTCTTGAATATAGTAGGAAAACTCTATGCCCGTGTCGTGCTTGTGCGCCTTCAGACTCTTGCTGAGCGCGTTTACCCGGAATCTCAATGCGGCTTTCGCGCCAAGCGCTCTACAGTGGACATGATATTCTCCCTACGCCAACTTCAGGAGAAATGCAGGGAACAACAGAAGCCCCTGTACATATCCTTCATTGACCTGACCAAGGCTTTCGACCTGGTTAGCAGAGAAGGGCTCTTCAGCATCCTACCCAAGATTGGATGCCCTCCAAAGCTCCATAGTCTCATTAGATCTTTCCATGACGACATGAAGGCAACCATCCAGTATGAGGGTAGCATATCCAACCCATTTCACATTAAGAGCGGAGTCAAACAAGGTTGCGTCCTTGCTCCTACCCTTTTCGGTATCTTCTTTGCCCTGCTCATCAAACATGCTTTTGGGACTGCAACAGAAGGGGTTTATCTACGTACAAGATCTGACGGCCGACTTTTCAACCTAGCCCGTCTTAAAGCAAGGACCAAAGTCCGTGAGACAACCATCCGGGACCTGCTCTTTGCGGATGATGCCGCCGTCATTTCGCACACTGAACCAGAACTCCAGTGCCTTATGGACAGATTCTCCCAGGCCTGCAAAGACTTTGGGCTTTCCATCAGCCTAAACAAGACCAATGTGCTGAGTCAGGAAGTGGACACTCCACCAGCCATCACAATTGATAAGCACCAACTCAAGATAGTACACCAATTTACTTACCTGGGATCCACCATCCGTGACAATCTGTCCCTTGATAGTGAGATCAACAAACGTATCGGCAAAGCTGCCACAACCCTAGGGCGCCTCACAACCCGCGTCTGGGAGAACCGGAAGCTGACAACTCCTACCAAGATGGCAGTGTACAACGCCTGCATTGTCAGCACTCTTCTCTACGGCAGCGAAACATGGACAACATACTCCAAACAGGAGCGCAAACTGAACACCTTCCACATGCGCTGCCTTCGCCGCATCCTCGGCATCCATTGGAGTGACAAGGTGACGAATGCCCAAGTCCTCCAACGCGCTGGTCTTCCTACCATGTTCACGCTGCTCAGACAACGCAGGCTGCGTTGGCTCGGCCACGTGTGCCGTATGGAGGATGGACGTATCCCAAAGGACATCCTGTATGGCGAACTTGCCTCTGGCAAGAGATCTGTTGGCCGGCCGAAACTGCGCTTCAAAGATATCTGCAAGCGGGACATGAAAGCCCTGGACATAAACACTGAACATTGGGAAGAAGTAGCGGCTGGCCGCAGCAAATGGCGCAGTGTCCTTCACAAACAGCTGAAGACTGGCGAGGAAAAGATCCATGCCACAGCCAATGAAAAAAGAACCAAGCGGAAGACAAGCACTCCTGCAGTTGCGCCTTCCAGCTACATCTGCAGTAAATGCGGCCGTGTTTGCCTCTCCCACATCGGACTCATCAGCCACAGCAGGCGTTGTCGCTGAGTTTAAACTTGACCTCTGGACTGGCGCAGTATCCATAGTCGTTACGACTGACGGAGGCCTTTGATTAGCTAGAGATATATTTTTTTGTTAGTTGTAATAGAAAAATGATCTTTTGTAAGGTTTGCAAAGACACAAGTTAGTTTTTTTATTCAATATAACAGTGTAACTGTCATACTAAATATGAAAGGTTTATAATCATAACTCCAAAACCAAATATGAAATGTGTCTTAAAAAGCCTTTAATATTGAATTTATGTAAGTTTTAGCAGAATCAGGTATTTTGGAAAGAATCACAAATACAAATATTAGATTTTACTGGCCTCATATTGGTCACACTCAAAATGACAGATTTTGAAACATAACTCCAAAAATACACATGCAAAATGTCTAATAATGCCCGAAGAAATGCATCTTTGAGAGTTTTCCTGGAAAAAAAAACATTTGGTAAGGTTTGCAAAAACAAAATTTGATTTGTTACTCAATTTGACAGCAATGTACTTAGAATCCTGAGATAATGCGAAAAAAGCAATAAAAATGTATTCCAACATAATTTCTAAATCCAAACGTGCAAAATGTCTAAAAATGCCTGTGATATTGAATACATGTGAGTTTTACTAGATGCAGTTGTTTTTCTATGGTTTGCAAATACAAAAATGAGGTTTTACTCAATATGACTGTATACTCTAACACTCAATATGACAGTTATTTAAACATAACTCCTACACCACACATGAAAAATGGCTAATAATGCCTGAAAAAATGCATCTTTGGGAGTTTTACTCGAAACATATGCTTTTTTAAATCTTGCAAATGCAAAAAGTAGTTTTTTACTCAATATGACTATAATAGTCTTAGAATCCTGAGATAATGCGAAAAAAGCAATACAAATGTATTCAAACATAACTTCTAAACAACACATGCAAAATGGCTAATAATAGCTAGAGATATGTTTTTTTGTTAGTTGTACTAGAAAAATGATATTTTGTAAGGTTTGCAAAGACACAAGTTAGTTTTTTTATTCAATATAACAGTGTAACTGTCATACTAAATATGAAAGGTTTATAATCATAACTCCAAAACCAAATATGAAATGTGTCTTAAAAAGCCTTTAATATTGAATTTATGTAAGTTTTAGCAGAATCAGATATTTTGGAAAGAATCACAAATACAAATATTAGATTTTACTGGCCTCATATTGGTCACACTCAAAATGACAGTTTTTGAAGCATAACTCCAAAAATACACATGCAAAATGTCTAATAATGCCTGAAAAAATGCATCTTCGAGAGATTTCCTGAAAAAAAACATTTGGTAAGGTTTGCAAAAACAAAATTTAATTTGTTACTCAATTTGACAGTAATGTACTTAGAATCCTGAGATAATGCGAAAAAAGCAATAAAAATGTATTCCAACATAATTCCTAATCCAAACATGCAAAAAGTCTAAAAATGCCTGTGATATTGAATACATGTGAGTTTTACTAGATACAGTTGTTTTTCTATGGTTTGCAAATACAAAAATGAGGTTTTACTCAATATGACTGTATCCTGTAACACTCAATATGACAGTTATTTAAACATAACTCCTACACCACACATGAAAAATGGCTAATAATGCCTGAAATAATGCATCTTTGGGAGTTTTACTCGAAACATATGCTTTTTTAAATCTTGCAAATGCCAAAAGTAGTTTTTTACTCAATATGACTATAATAGTCTGAAAATCCTGAGATAATGCGAAAAAAGCAATAAAAATTTATTCAAACATAACTTCTAAACAACACTTGCAAAATGGCTAATAATAGCCAGAGATATGTTTTTTTGTTAGTTGTACTAGAAAAATTATCTTTTGTAAGGTTTGCAAAGACACAAGTTAGTTTTTTTATTCAATATAACAGTGTAACTGTCATACTAAATATGAAAGGTTTATAATCATAACTCCAAAACCAAATATGAAATGTGTCTTAAAAAACCTTTAATATTGAATTTATGTAAGTTTTAGCAGAATCAGGTATTTTGGAAAGAATCACAAATACAAATATTAGATTTTACTGGCCTCATATTGGTCACACTCAAAATGACAGTTTTTGAAGCATAACTCCAAAACTGCACATGCAAAATGTCTAATAATGCCTGAAAAATTGCATCTTTGAGAGTTTTCCTGAAAAAAAAAACATTTGATAAGGTTTGAAAAAACAAAATTTGATTCGTTACTCAATTTGACAGTAATGTACTTAGAATCCTGAGATAATGCGAAAAAAGCAATACAAATGTATTCCAACATAATTTCTAAATCCAAACGTGCAAAATGTCTAAAAATGCCCGTGATATTGAATACATGTGAGTTTTACTAGATGCAGTTGTTTTTCTATGGTTTGCAAATACAAAAATGAGGTTTTACTCAATATGACTGTATACTGTAACACTCAATATGACAGTTATTTAAACATAACTCCTACACCACACATGAAAAATGGCTAATAATGCCTGAAAAAATGCATCTTTGGGAGTTTTACTCGAAACACATGCTTTTTTAAATCTTTCAAATGCAAAAAGTAGTTTTTTACTCAATGTGACTATAATAGTCTTACAATCCTGAGATAATGCGAAAAAAGCAAAAACAATGCATTCAAACATAACTTCTAAACAACAAATGCAAAATGGCTAATAATGCCTAGAGATATGTTTGTTGGTTAGTTGTACTAGAAAAATGATATTTTGTAAGGTTTGCAAAGACACAAGTTTGTTTTTTTATTCAATATAACAGTGTAACTGTCATACTAAATATGAAAGGTTTATAATCATAACTTCAAAACCAAATATGAAATTTGTCTTAAAAAGCCTTTAATATTGAATTTATGTAAGTTTTAGCAGAATCAGGTATTTTGGAAAGAATCACAAATACAAATATTAGATTTTACTGGCCTCATATTGGTCACACTCAAAATGACAGTTTTTGAAGCATAACTCCAAAACTGCACATGCAAAGTGTCTAATAATGCCTGAAAAATTGCATCTTTCAGAGTTTTCCTGAAAAAAAAAACATTTGGTAAGGTTTGCAAAAACAAAATTTGATTTGTTACTCAATTTGACAGTAATGTACTTAGAATCCTGAGAAAATGCGAAAAAAGCAATAAAAATGTATTCCAACATAATTTCTAAATCCAAACGTGCAAAATGTCTGAAAATGCCTGTGATATTGAATACATGTGAGTTTTACTAGATGCAGTTGTTTTTCTATGGTTTGCAAATACAAAAATGAGGTTTTACTCAATATGACTGTATACTGTAACACTCAATATGACAGTTATTTAAACATAACTCCTACACCACACATGAAAAATGGCTAATAATGCCTGAAAAAATGCATCTGTGGGAGTTTTACTCGAAACATATGCTTTTTTAAATCTTGCAAATGCAAAAAGTAGTTTTTTACTCAATGTGACTATAATAGTCTTACAATCCTGAGATAATGCGAAAAAAGCAATAAAAATGTATTCAAACATAACTTCTAAACAACACATGCAAAATGGCTAATAATGCCTAGAGATATGTTTGTTGGTTAGTTGTACTAGAAAAATGATATTTTGTAAGGTTTGCAAAGACACAAGTTTGTTTTTTTATTCAATATAACAGTGTAACTGTCATACTAAATATGAAAGGTTTATAATCATAACTCCAAAACCAAATATGAAATTTGTCTTAAAAAGCCTTTAATATTGAATTTATGTAAGTTTTAGCAGAATCAGGTATTTTGGAAAGAATCACAAATACAAATATTAGATTTTACTGGCCTCATATTGGTCACACTCAAAATGACAGTTTTTGAAGCATAACTCCAAAACTGCACATGCAAAGTGTCTAATAATGCCTGAAAAAATGCATCTTCGAGAGTTTTCCTGAAAAAAAACATTTGGTAAGGTTTGCAAAAATAAAATTTAATTTGTTACTCAATTTGACAGTAATGTACTTAGCATCCTGAGATAATGCGAAAAAAGCAATAAAAATGTATTCCAACATAATTCCTAATCCAAACATGCAAAAAGTCTAAAAAATGCCTGTGATATTGAATACATGTGAGTTTTACTAGATGCAGTTGTTTTTCTATGGTTTGCAAATACAAAAATGAGGTTTTACTCAATATGACTGTATCCTGTAACACTCAATATGACAGTTATTTAAACATAACTCCTACACCACACATGAAAAATGGCTAATAATGCCTGAAAAAATGCATCTTTGGGAGTTTTACTCGAAACATATGCTTTTTTAAATCTTGCAAATGCAAAAAGTAGTTTTTTACTCAATGTGACTATAATAGTCTTACAATCCTGAGATAATGCGAAAAAAGCAATAAAAATGTATTCAAACATAACTTCTACACAACACATGCAAAATGGCTAATAATAGCTAGAGATATGTTTTTTTGTTAGTTGTACTAGAAAAATGATCTTTTGTAAGGTTTGCAAAGACACAAGTTAGTTTTTTTATTCAATATAACAGTGTAACGGTCATACTAAATATGAAAGGTTTATAATCATAACTCCAAAACCAAATATGAAATGTGTCTTAAAAAGCCTTTAATATTGAATTTATGTAAGTTTTAGCAGAATCAGGTATTTTGGAAAGAATCACAAATACAAATATTAGATTTTACTGGCCTCATATTGGTCACACTCAAAATGACAGATTTTGAAACATAACTCCAAAAATACACATGCAAAATGTCTAATAATGCCCGAAGAAATGCATCTTTGAGAGTTTTCCTGGAAAAAAAAACATTTGGTAAGGTTTGCAAAAACAAAATTTGATTTGTTACTCAATTTGACAGCAATGTACTTAGAATCCTGAGATAATGCGAAAAAAGCAATAAAAATGTATTCCAACATAATTTCTAAATCCAAACGTGCAAAATGTCTAAAAATGCCTGTGATATTGAATACATGTGAGTTTTACTAGATGCAGTTGTTTTTCTATGGTTTGCAAATACAAAAATTAGGTTTTACTCAATATGACTGTATACTCTAACACTCAATATGACAGTTATTTAAACATAACTCCTACACCACACATGAAAAATGGCTAATAATGCCTGAAAAAATGCATCTTTGGGAGTTTTACTCGAAACATATGCTTTTTTAAATCTTGCAAATGCAAAAAGTAGTTTTTTTTACTCAATATGACTATAATAGTCTTAGAATCCTGAGATAATGCGAAAAAAGCAATACAAATGTATTCAAACATAACTTCTAAACAACACATGCAAAATGGCTAATAATAGCTAGAGATATGTTTTTTTGTTAGTTGTACTAGAAAAATGATATTTTGTAAGGTTTGCAAAGACACAAGTTAGTTTTTTTATTCAATATAACAGTGTAACTGTCATACTAAATATGAAAGGTTTATAATCATAACTCCAAAACCAAATATGAAATGTGTCTTAAAAAGCCTTTAATATTGAATTTATGTAAGTTTTAGCAGAATCAGATATTTTGGAAAGAATCACAAATACAAATATTAGATTTTACTGGCCTCATATTGGTCACACTCAAAATGACAGTTTTTGAAGCATAACTCCAAAAATACACATGCAAAATGTCTAATAATGCCTGAAAAAATGCATCTTCGAGAGATTTCCTGAAAAAAAAACATTTGGTAAGGTTTGCAAAAACAAAATTTAATTTGTTACTCAATTTGACAGTAATGTACTTAGAATCCTGAGATAATGCGAAAAAAGCAATAAAAATGTATTCCAACATAATTCCTAATCCAAACATGCAAAAAGTCTAAAAATGCCTGTGATATTGAATACATGTGAGTTTTACTAGATACAGTTGTTTTTCTATGGTTTGCAAATACAAAAATGAGGTTTTACTCAATATGACTGTATACTGTAACACTCAATATGACAGTTATTTAAACATAACTCCTACACCACACATGAAAAATGGCTAATAATGCCTGAAATAATGCATCTTTGGGAGTTTTACTCGAAACATATGCTTTTTTAAATCTTGCAAATGCCAAAAGTAGTTTTTTACTCAATATGACTATAATAGTCTGAAAATCCTGAGATAATGCGAAAAAAGCAATAAAAATTTATTCAAACATAACTTCTAAACAACACTTGCAAAATGGCTAATAATAGCCAGAGATATGTTTTTTTGTTAGTTGTACTAGAAAAATTATCTTTTGTAAGGTTTGCAAAGACACAAGTTAGTTTTTTTATTCAATATAACAGTGTAACTGTCATACTAAATATGAAAGGTTTATAATCATAACTCCAAAACCAAATATGAAATGTGTCTTAAAAAACCTTTAATATTGAATTTATGTAAGTTTTAGCAGAATCAGGTATTTTGGAAAGAATCACAAATACAAATATTAGATTTTACTGGCCTCATATTGGTCACACTCAAAATGACAGTTTTTGAAGCATAACTCCAAAACTGCACATGCAAAATGTCTAATAATGCCTGAAAAATTGCATCTTTGAGAGTTTTCCTGAAAAAAAAAACATTTGATAAGGTTTGAAAAAACAAAATTTGATTCGTTACTCAATTTGACAGTAATGTACTTAGAATCCTGAGATAATGCGAAAAAAGCAATACAAATGTATTCCAACATAATTTCTAAATCCAAACGTGCAAAATGTCTAAAAATGCCCGTGATATTGAATACATGTGAGTTTTACTAGATGCAGTTGTTTTTCTATGGTTTGCAAATACAAAAATGAGGTTTTACTCAATATGACTGTATACTGTAACACTCAATATGACAGTTATTTAAACATAACTCCTACACCACACATGAAAAATGGCTAATAATGCCTGAAAAAATGCATCTTTGGGAGTTTTACTCGAAACACATGCTTTTTTAAATCTTTCAAATGCAAAAAGTAGTTTTTTACTCAATGTGACTATAATAGTCTTACAATCCTGAGATAATGCCAAAAAAGCAAAAACAATGCATTCAAACATAACTTCTAAACAACAAATGCAAAATGGCTAATAATGCCTAGAGATATGTTTGTTGGTTAGTTGTACTAGAAAAATGATATTTTGTAAGGTTTGCAAAGACACAAGTTTGTTTTTTTATTCAATATAACAGTGTAACTGTCATACTAAATATGAAAGGTTTATAATCATAACTTCAAAACCAAATATGAAATTTGTCTTAAAAAGCCTTTAATATTGAATTTATGTAAGTTTCAGCAGAATCAGGTATTTTGGAAAGAATCACAAATACAAATATTAGATTTTACTGGCCTCATATTGGTCACACTCAAAATGACAGTTTTTGAAGCATAACTCCAAAACTGCACATGCAAAGTGTCTAATAATGCCTGAAAAATTGCATCTTTCAGAGTTTTCCTGAAAAAAAAAAACATTTGGTAAGGTTTGCAAAAACAAAATTTGATTTGTTACTCAATTTGACAGTAATGTACTTAGAATCCTGAGAAAATGCGAAAAAAGCAATAAAAATGTATTCCAACATAATTTCTAAATCCAAACGTGCAAAATGTCTGAAAATGCCTGTGATATTGAATACATGTGAGTTTTACTAGATGCAGTTGTTTTTCTATGGTTTGCAAATACAAAAATGAGGTTTTACTCAATATGACTGTATACTGTAACACTCAATATGACAGTTATTTAAACATAACTCCTACACCACACATGAAAAATGGCTAATAATGCCTGAAAAAATGCATCTGTGGGAGTTTTACTCGAAACATATGCTTTTTTAAATCTTGCAAATGCAAAAAGTAGTTTTTTACTCAATGTGACTATAATAGTCTTACAATCCTGAGATAATGCGAAAAAAGCAATAAAAATGTATTCAAACATAACTTCTAAACAACACATGCAAAATGGCTAATAATGCCTAGAGATATGTTTGTTGGTTAGTTGTACTAAAAAAATGATATTTTGTAAGGTTTGCAAAGACACAAGTTTGTTTTTTTATTCAATATAACAGTGTAACTGTCATACTAAATATGAAAGGTTTATAATCATAACTCCAAAACCAAATATGAAATTTGTCTTTAAAAGCCTTTAATATTGAATTTATGTAAGTTTTAGCAGAATCAGGTATTTTGGAAAGAATCACAAACACAAATATTAGATTTTACTGGCCTCATATTGGTCACACTCAAAATGACAGTTTTTGAAACATAACTCCAAAAATACACATGCAAAATGTCTAATAATGCCTGAAGAAATGCATCTTCGAGAGTTTTCCTGGAAAAAAAACATTTGGTAAGGTTTGCAAAAACAAAATTTGATTTGTTACTCAATTTGACAAAAATGTACTTAGAATCCTGAGATAATGCGAAAAAAGCAATAAAAATGTATTCCAACATAATTCCTAATCCAAACGTGCAAAATGTCTAAAAATGCCTGTGATATTGAATACATGTGAGTTTTACTAGATACAGTTGTTTTTCTATGGTTTGCAAATACAAAAATAATGTTTTACTCAATATGACTGTATACTGTAACACTCAATATGACAGCTATTTAAACATAACTCCTACACCACACATGAAAAATGGCTAATAATGCCTGAAATAATGCATCTTTGGTAGTTTTACTCGAAACATATGCTTTTTTAAATCTTGCAAATGCAAAAAGTAGTTTTTTACTCAATATGACTATAATAGTCTTAGAATCCTGAGATAATGCGAAAAAAGCAATAAAAATGTATTCAAACATAACTTCTAAACAACACATGCAAAATGGCTAATAATAGCTAGAGATATGTTTTTTTGTTAGTTGTACTAGAAAAATGATCTTTTGTAAGGTTTGCAAAGACACAAGTTAGTTTTTTTATTCAATATAACAGTGTAACTGTCATACTAAATATGAAAGGTTTATAATCATAACTCCAAAACCAAATATGAAATGTGTCTTAAAAAGCCTTTAATATTGAATTTATGTAAGTTTTAGCAGAATCAGGTATTTTGGAAAGAATCACCAATACAAATATTAGATTTTACTGGCCTCATATTGGTCACACTCAAAATGACAGTTTTTGAAGCATAACTCCAAAAATACACATGCAAAATGTCTAATAATGCCTGAAAAAATGCATCTTCGAGAGTTTTCCTGAAAAAAAACATTTGGTAAGGTTTGCAAAAATAAAATTTAATTTGTTACTCAATTTGACAGTAATGTACTTAGCATCCTGAGATAATGCGAAAAAAGCAATAAAAATGTATTCCAACATAATTCCTAATCCAAACATGCAAAAAGTCTAAAAAATGCCTGTGACATTGAATACATGTGAGTTTTACTAGATACAGTTGTTTTTCTATGGTTTGCAAATACAAAAATGAGGTTTTACTCAATATGACTGTATACTGTAACACTCAATATGACAGTTATTTAAACATAGCTCCTACACCACACATGAACAATGGCTAATAATGCCTGAAATAATGCATCTTTGGGAGTTTTACTCGAAACATATGCTTTTTTAAATCTTGCAAATGCCAAAAGTAGTTTTTTACTCAATATGAATATAATGTTCTTAGAATCCTGAGATAATGCGAAAAAAGCAATAAAAATGTATTCAAACATAACTTCTAAACAACACTTGCAAAATGGCTAATAATAGCCAGAGATATGTTTTTTTGTTAGTTGTACTAGAAAAATGATCTTTTGTAAGGTTTGCAAAGACACAAGTTATTTTTTTTTATTCAATATAACAGTGTAACTGTCATACTAAATATGAAAGGTTTATAATCATAACTCCAAAACCAAATATGAAATGTGTCTTAAAAAGCCTTTAATATTGAATTTATGTAAGTTTTAGCAGAATCAGGTATTTTGGAAAGAATCACAAATACAAATATTAGATTTTACTGGCCTCATATTGGTCACACTCAAAATGACAGATTTTGAAGCATAACTCCAAAACTGCACATGCAAAATGTCTAATAATGCCTGAAAAATTGCATCTTTGAGAGTTTTCCTGAAAAAAAAACATTTGGTAAGGTTTGCAAAAAAAAAATTGGATTTGTTACTCAATTTGACAGTAATGTACTTAGAATCCTGAGATAATGCGAAAAAAAGCAATAAAAATGTATTCCAACATAATTTCTAAATCCAAACGTGCAAAATGTCTAAAAATGCCTGTGATATTGAATACATGTGAGTTTTACTAGATGCAGTTGTTTTTCTATGGTTTGCAAATACAAAAATGAGGTTTTACTCAATATGACTGTATACTGTAACACTCAATATGACAGTTATTTAAACATAACTCCTACACCACACATGAAAAATGGCTAATAATGCCTGAAAAAATGCATCTTTGGGAGTTTTACTCGAAACATATGCTTTTTTAAATCTTGCAAATGCAAAAAGTAGTTTTTTACTCAATGTGACTATAATAGTCTTACAATCCTGAGATAATGCGAAAAAAGCAATAAAAATGTATTCAAACATAACTTCTAAACAACACATGCAAAATGACTAATAATGCCTAGAGATATGTTTGTTGGTTAGTTGTACTAGAAAAATGATATTTTGTAAGGTTTGCAAAGACACAAGTTTGTTTTTTTATTCAATATAACAGTGTAACTGTCATACTAAATATGAAAGGTTTATAATCATAACTCCAAAACCAAATATGAAATTTGTCTTAAAAAGCCTTTAATATTGAATTTATGTAAGTTTTAGCAGAATCAGGTATTTTGGAAATAATCACAAATACAAATATTAGATTTTACTGGCCTCATATTGGTCACACTCAAAATGACAGTTTTTGAAGCATAACTCCAAAACTGCACATGCAAAGTGTCTAATAATGCCTGAAAAAATGCATCTTCGAGAGTTTTCCTGAAAAAAAACATTTGGTAAGGTTTGCAAAAATAAAATTTAATTTGTTACTCAATTTGACAGTAATGTACTTAGCATCCTGAGATAATGCAAAAAAGCAATAAAAATGTATTCCAACATAATTCCTAATCCAAACATGCAAAAAGTCTAAAAAATGCCTGTGATATTGAATACATGTGAGTTTTACTAGATGCAGTTGTTTTTCTATGGTTTGCAAATACAAAAATGAGGTTTTACTCAATATGACTGTATACTGTAACACTCAATATGACAGTTATTTAAACATAACTCCTACACCACACATGAAAAATGGCTAATAATGCCTGAAAAAATGCATCTTTGGGAGTTTTACTCGAAACATATGCTTTTTTAAATCTTGCAAATGCAAAAAGTAGTTTTTTACTCAATGTGACTATAATAGTCTTACAATCCTGAGATAATGCGAAAAAAGCAATAAAAATGTATTCAAACATAACTTCTACACAACACATGCAAAATGGCTAATAATAGCTAGAGATATGTTTTTTTGTTAGTTGTACTAGAAAAATGATCTTTTGTAAGGTTTGCAAAGACACAAGTTAGTTTTTTTATTCAATATAACAGTGTAACTGTCATACTAAATATGAAAGGTTTATAATCATAACTCCAAAACCAAATATGAAATGTGTCTTGAAAAGCCTTTAATATTGAATTTATGTAAGTTTTAGCAGAATCAGGCATTTTGGAAAGAATCACAAATACAAATATTAGATTTTACTGGCCTCATATTGGTCACACTCAAAATGACAGATTTTGAAACATAACTCCAAAAATACACATGCAAAATGTCTAATAATGCCCGAAGAAATGCATCTTTGAGAGTTTTCCTGGAAAAAAAACATTTGGTAAGGTTTGCAAAAACAAAATTTGATTTGTTACTCAATTTGACAGCAATGTACTTAGAATCCTGAGATAATGTGAAAAAAGCAATAAAAATGTATTCCAACATAATTTCTAAATCCAAACGTGCAAAATGTCTAAAAATGCCTGTGATATTGAATACATGTGAGTTTTACTAGATGCAGTTGTTTTTCTATGGTTTGCAAATACAAAAATGAGGTTTTACTCAATATGACTGTATACTCTAACACTCAATATGACAGTTATTTAAACATAACTCCTACACCACACATGAAAAATGGCTAATAATGCCTGAAAAAATGCATCTTTGGGAGTTTTACTCGAAACATATGCTTTTTTAAATCTTGCAAATGCAAAAAGTAGTTTTTTACTCAATATGACTATAATAGTCTTAGAATCCTGAGATAATGCGAAAAAAGCAATACAAATGTATTCAAACATAACTTCTAAACAACACATGCAAAATGGCTAATAATAGCCTAGAGATATGTTTTTTTGTTAGTTGTACTAGAAAAATGATATTTTGTAAGGTTTGCAAAGACACAAGTTAGTTTTTTTATTCAATATAACAGTGTAACTGTCATACTAAATATGAAAGGTTTATAATCATAACTCCAAAACCAAATATGAAATGTGTCTTAAAAAGCCTTTAATATTGAATTTATGTAAGTTTTAGCAGAATCAGGTATTTTGGAAAGAATCACAAATACAAATATTAGATTTTACTGGCCTCATATTGGTCACACTCAAAATGACAGTTTTTGAAGCATAACTCCAAAAATACACATGCAAAATGTCTAATAATGCCTGAAAAAATGCATCTTCGAGAGTTTTCCTGAAAAAAAACATTTGGTAAGGTTTGCAAAAACAAAATTTAATTTGTTACTCAATTTGACAGTAATGTACTTAGAATCCTGAGATAATGCGAAAAAAGCAATAAAAATGTATTCCAACATAATTCCTAATCCAAACATGCAAAAAGTCTAAAAATGCCTGTGATATTGAATACATGTGAGTTTTACTAGATACAGTTGTTTTTCTATGGTTTGCAAATACAAAAATGAGGTTTTACTCAATATGACTGTATACTGTAACACTCAATATGACAGTTATTTAAACATAACTCCTACACCACACATGAAAAATGGCTAATAATGCCTGAAATAATGCATCTTTGGGAGTTTTACTCGAAACATATGCTTTTTTAAATCTTGCAAATGCCAAAAGTAGTTTTTTACTCAATATGACTATAATAGTCTGAAAATCCTGAGATAATGCGAAAAAAGCAATAAAAATTTATTCAAACATAACTTCTAAACAACACTTGCAAAATGGCTAATAATAGCCAGAGATATGTTTTTTTGTTAGTTGTACTAGAAAAATTATCTTTTGTAAGGTTTGTAAAGACACAAGTTAGTTTTTTTATTCAATATAACAGTGTAACTGTCATACTAAATATGAAAGGTTTATAATCATAACTCCAAAACCAAATATGAAATGTGTCTTAAAAAGCCTTTAATATTGAATTTATGTAAGTTTTAGCAGAATCAGGTATTTTGGAAAGAATCACAAATACAAATATTAGATTTTACTGGCCTCATATTGGTCACACTCAAAATGACAGTTTTTGAAGCATAACTCCAAAACTGCACATGCAAAATGTCTAAGAATGCCTGAAAAATTGCATCTTTGAGAGTTTTCCTGAAAAAAAAAACATTTGATAAGGTTTGAAAAAACAAAATTTGCTTCGTTACTCAATTTGACAGTAATGTACTTAGAATCCTGAGATAATGCGAAAAAAGCAATACAAATGTATTCCAACATAATTTCTAAATCCAAACGTGCAAAATGTCTAAAAATGCCCGTGATATTGAATACATGTGAGTTTTACTTGATGCAGTTGTTTTTCTATGGTTTGCAAATACAAAAATGAGGTTTTACTCAATATGACTGTATACTGTAACACTCAATATGACAGTTATTTAAACATAACTCCTACACCACACATGAAAAATGGCTAATAATGCCTGAAAAAATGCATCTTTGGGAGTTTTACTCGAAACACATGCTTTTTTAAATCTTGCAAATGCAAAAAGTAGTTTTTTACTCAATGTGACTATAATAGTCTTACAATCCTGAGATAATGCGAAAAAAGCAAAACAAATGTATTCAAACATAACTTCTAAACAACAAATGCAAAATGGCTAATAATGCCTAAAGATATGTTTGTTGGTTGGTTGTACTAGAAAAATGATATTTTGTAAGGTTTGCAAAGACACAAGTTTGTTTTTTTATTCAATATAACAGTGTAACTGTCATACTAAATATGAAAGGTTTATAATCATAACTTCAAAACCAAATATGAAATTTGTCTTAAAAAGCCTTTAATATTGAATTTATGTAAGTTTTAGCAGAATCAGGTATTTTGGAAAGAATCACAAATACAAATATTAGATTTTACTGGCCTCATATTGGTCACACTCAAAATGACAGTTTTTGAAGCATAACTCCAAAACTGCACATGCAAAGTGTCTAATAATGCCTGAAAAATTGCATCTTTCAGAGTTTTCCTGAAAAAAAAAACATTTGGTAAGGTTTGCAAAAACAAAATTTGATTTGTTACTCAATTTGACAGTTATGTACTTAGAATCCTGAGAAAATGCGAAAAAAGCAATAAAAATGTATTCCAACATAATTTCTAAATCCAAACGTGCAAAATGTCTGAAAATGCCTGTGATATTGAATACATGTGAGTTTTACTAGATGCAGTTGTTTTTCTATGGTTTGCAAATACAAAAATGAGGTTTTACTCAATATGACTGTATACTGTAACACTCAATATGACAGTTATTTAAACATAACTCCTACACCACACATGAAAAATGGCTAATAATGCCTGAAAAAATGCATCTTTGGGAGTTTTACTCGAAACATATGCTTTTTTAAATCTTGCAAATGCAAAAAGTAGTTTTTTACTCAATGTGACTATAATAGTCTTACAATCCTGAGATAATGCGAAAAAAGCAATAAAAATGTATTCAAACATAACTTCTAAACAACACATGCAAAATGGCTAATAATGCCTAGAGATATGTTTGTTGGTTAGTTGTACTAAAAAAATGATATTTTGTAAGGTTTGCAAAGACACAAGTTTGTTTTTTTATTCAATATAACAGTGTAACTGTCATACTAAATATGAAAGGTTTATAATCATAACTCCAAAACCAAATATGAAATTTGTCATTAAAAGCCTTTAATATTGAATTTATGTAAGTTTTAGCAGAATCAGGTATTTTGGAAAGAATCACAAATACAAATATTAGATTTTACTGGCCTCATATTGGTCACACTCAAAATGACAGTTTTTGAAACATAACTCCAAAAATACACATGCAAAATGTCTAATAATGCCTGAAGAAATGCATCTTCGAGAGTTTTCCTGGAAAAAAAACATTTGGTAAGGTTTGCAAAAACAAAATTTGATTTGTTACTCAATTTGACAGTAATGTACTTAGAATCCTGAGATAATGCGAAAAAAGCAATAAAAATGTATTCCAACATAATTCCTAATCCAAACGTGCAAAATGTCTAAAAATGCCTGTGATATTGAATACATGTGAGTTTTACTAGATACAGTTGTTTTTCTATGGTTTGCAAATACAAAAATAATGTTTTACTCAATATGACTGTATACTGTAACACTCAATATGACAGTTATTTAAACATAACTCCTACACCACACATGAAAAATGGCTAATAATGCCTGAAAAAATGCATCTTTGGGAGTTTTACTCGAAACATATGCTTTTTTAAATCTTGCAAATGCCAAAAATAGTTTTTTACTCAATATGACTATAATAGTCTGAGAATCCTGAGATAATGCGAAAAAAGCAATAAAAATGTATTCAAACATAACTTCTAAACAACACTTGCAAAATGGCTAATAATAGCCAGAAATATGTTTTTTTGTTAGTTGTACTAGAAAAATGATCTTTTGTAAGGTTTGCAAAGACACAAGTTAGTTTTTTTATTCAATATAACAGTGTAACTGTCATACTAAATATGAAAGGTTTATAATCATAACTCCAAAACCAAATATGAAATGTGTCTTAAAAAGCCTTTAATATTGAATTTATGTAAGTTTTAGCAGAATCAGGTATTTTGGAAAGAATCACAAATACAAATATTAGATTTTACTGGCCTCATATTGGTCACACTCAAAATGACAGTTTTTGAAGCATAACCCCAAAAATACACATGCAAAATGTCTAATAATGCCTGAAGAAATGCATCTTTGAGAGTTTTCCTGAAAAAAAAAACATTTGGTGAGGTTTGCAAATTTTTTTTTTATTTTTTACTTAATTCGACAGCAATGTATATAGGATCCTGAGATAATGCGAAAAAAGCAATAAAAAAGGCATTCCAGCATAATTCCTAATTCAAACATGCAAAATGTCTAAAAATGCCTGTGATATTGAATACTTGTGAGTTTTACTAGATACAGATGTTTTTCAATGGTTTGCAAACACAAAAATGAGGTTTTACTCAATATGACTGTATACTGTAACACTCAATATTACAGTTATTTAAACATAACTCCTACACCACACATGAAAAATAGCTAATAATGCCTGAAATAATGCATCTTTGGGAGTTTTACTCAAAACATATGCTTTTTTATATTTTGCAAATGCAAAAAGTAGTTTTTTACTCAATATGACTATAATAGTCTTACAATCTTAAAATAATGCGAAAAAAGCAATAAAAATGTATTCAAACATATTTTCTAAACGACACATGCAAAATGGCTAATAATGCCTAGAGATATGTTTTTTTGTTAGTTGTACTAGAAAAATGATCTTTTGTAAGGTTTGCAAAGACATAAGTTAGTTTTTTTAATTCAGTATAACAGTATAACTGTCATACTAAATATGAAAGGTTTATAATCATAACTCCAAAACCAAACATGAAATTTGACTTAAAAAGCCTGTAATATTGAATTCATGTGAAACATAACTCCAAAAATACACATGCAAAATTTCTAATAATGCCTGAAGAAATGCATCTTCGAGAGTTTTCCAGAAAGAAAACATTTGGTAAGGTTTGCAAAAACAAAAAGTAATATTTTACTCAATTTGACAGTAATGTACTTAGAATCCTGAGATAATTTGAAAAAAGCAATACAAATGTATTCCAACATAATTCCTAATCCAAACGTGCAAAATGTCTAAAAATGCCTCTGATATTGAATACATGTGAGTTTTACTATAGTACAGTTGTTTTTCTATGGTTTGCAAATAGAAATGTAGGTTTTACTCAATATGACTGTATACTGTAACACTCAATATGAGAGTTATTTAAACATAACTCCTACACCACACATGAAAAATGGCTAATAATGCCTGAAATAATACATCTTTGGGAGTTTTACTCGGAACATATGCTTTTTTAAATCTTGCAAATGCAAAAAGTATTTTTTACTCAATATGGCTATAATGTTCTTAGATTCCTGAGATAATGCGAAAAAGCAACACAAAAGTTTTCAAACATAACTTTTAAACAACACATGCAAAACGGCTAATAATTCCTAGAGATATGTATCTGTGTTAGTTGTAGTAGAAAAATGATCTTTTTTAGGGTTCACTTGGAAAACAAAATCCTATTTGTATGTCTAGTCTACTTTAAATTTCTACTATAATTTTTAAATTTTTTTAAATAGGTTATAAATCTGTAGAATTGAAGACATTATCTGTAAATTAAAAAAACGCCTGTTATTTTAAGTAATATACCAGTAATGACAAACTATGTATATTCCTATTTTTTTTTACAGAAAAATACCAAATTATTTATACATATTATTTTCTGTTTTCTCAAATTACTTTCAATTTCATGTAAAATTACAGTATTTAACTTTAATTAAATATGAAGCTTGTTATATAAAAGTATTTGTTCATACTAACAATCTAACAGTTTTATATGTAATTTTAAGGTAAATCAAATTTTTTCAATATTTATGTGTATTTTCACATTCAAGTCGAAAAATATATGTAGCCTCTTATAAAAGGTGTATGCTCAAACTGTAATATGACGTACATGAAATACTGCAAGAGATTCTTAATCAACAGTCAACAGCCGTACAGACCGTACAAACAACTTTAACAATGTTACAAATATGCGCCACACTGTGGAGCCACATCAATCAAGACTGACAAACACATTTCAGGAGAACATCGTCACCGTAACACAACATTAACACAACAGAAACAATTCCTAGAATTCCATGTGTTATAATATACACCCCCACCACCTAATCCCGCCCAGCTCAACCAACGTACGGAGGGGGTCGGTGATGTTTTGTGGCACGTGGTTGGGCGGTAGCGGGATTGTAGCCCGGAAGAGTCAGCGCTGCTTGGGCTTGTGGGTATTCGTTATGTTGTGTTTATGTTTTATTACAGTGAGGATGTTTTCCTGAAATGTGTTTATCATTCTAGTTCGATGTGGGTTCACAGCAGTGTGGTGCACATTTGTAACAGTGTTAAAGTTGTTTGTACAGCCACCGTCAGTGTGACCTGTGTGGCTGTTGACCAAGTATATCTTGCAGTCACTTTTCTAATGAACGACGAAACCATGCTCATCACATGCCTCAATTGGCACCCTGATGATGTGATGAATGAGCGTTCAATGAAACCCACCACGGTATTATGTGTCATATTCGCCCGGCCAAACTTTGAGTCAACCCTACATGAGGGTCAGTGAAATTCTTGTGGTGAAATGACAGGAATGGTAAGTATGTCGCTAGGGTGGGATAGCCATTCATGCAAGGTTAACCCACTTTGTATCAATTTCCTGCATCCCCCGCTAAAGTCAATGAGACACCCCAGATCCTAACAATTCAGAAAAAATATGTTAAACAATGGTATTTTTCTGTGGAATCGCCAGCATTGTCACTTCACTAAAGGTGGTTGATCGTAATAATTTTGAAAAACTCTTTAGAACAAAGGTATTTTTCTGCAGAACTGTTTGCATCGTCACTTTATTAAAGGTGGTTGATCTTAATAATTTAGTAAAAATCTGTAAAATTACGATATTTCACCCCAAAACGTTTCATGAAAATTTCTGTAAATCGAATATTTTTGATCATTATTTGGTTTACAATGTTTTACTTTAGTTTTATGGTTTTTGTTGGGCAGCCGTCGCTGCCAGTAAATGACCGTTTTTTTACAAAATTTATTTTTACAGTGTTTGCAAGGATAAAAGTAATTTTTTTTATTCAATATAACAGTAAAACTGTCATACTAAATATGAAAGGTTAATAAACATAATTCCAAAACCAAACATGAAATCTGTCTAAAAAAGCCTGTAATATTGACTTTATGTGAGTTTTACCTGAATTAGGTATTTTGGAAAGGTTCACAAATACAAAAATTTGGTTTTACTGGCCTCACATTGGTCACACTCAATAAGACAGTTTTTGAACCCTATCTCCAAAAATACACATGCAAAATTACAAAAAAATGCCTGAAGAAATGTATCTTTGTGAGTTTTACTGGATAAAAAAAACATTTTGTAAGGGTTGCAAAAACAAAAATAAATGTTTTGTAATGTTAAAGTAATTTTAAGGTAAATTAATTTTTTTAAATCTTTATGTGTATTTTCACATTCAAGGCGAAAAATATATGTAGCCTCTTATAAAAGGTTTATGCTCAAACTAACATTTACATTTTTTTCCCTGTAATATGACATACATGAGTGACTGCAAGACATACTTAATCAACAGTCAACAGCCTTACAGATCACACTGACGGTGGCCGTACAAAAAACTTTAACAATGATACAACCAACGCACGGAGGGGGGCGGTGATGTTTTGGGGCGCGGGTTGGGTGGTAGCGGGGATGTAGCCCGGAAGAGATAGCGCTGCATGGTTTTGTGGGTATTTGTTATGTTGTGTTTATGTTTTTTTACAGTGAAGATGTTTTCCTGAAATGTGTTTATCATTCTTGTTCAATGCGGGTTCACAGTGTGGTGCATATTTGTAACAGTGTTAAAGTTGTTTGTGCAGACACCGTCAGTGTGACCTGTGTGGCTGTTGACCAAGTATATCTTGCAGTCACTATCATATGCACAACAATACCGTGCACATCACATGCCTCAATTGGCACGCTGATGATTTGGTGAATGAACGTATGAAAAATCATTACCCTGAGATAATGCGAAAAAAGCAATAAAATTGTATTCAAACATAACTTCTAAACAACACATGCAAAATGGCTAATAATGCCTAGAGATATGTATTTGTGTTAGTTGTACTCAAAAAAATAATCTTTTGTAAGGTTTGCAAGGACACAAATTATTTTTTTTATTCAATATAACAGTGTAATTGTCATACTAAATATGAAAGGTTTATAATCATAACTCCAAAACCAAACATGAAATTTGTCTAAAAAATCCTGTAACATTGAATTTATGTGCGTTTTAGCAGAATCAGGTATTTTGGAAAGAATCACAAATACAAAAATTAGGTTTTACTGGCCTCATATTGGTCACACTCAAAATGACAGATTTTGAAACATAACTCCAAAAATACACATGCAAAATGTCTAATAATGCCCGAAGAAATGCATCTTTGAGAGTTTTCCTGAAAAAAAACATTTGGTAAGGTTTGCAAAAACAAAATTTGATTTGTTACTCAATTTGACAGTAATGTACTAGGAATCCTGAGATAATGCGAAAAAAGCTGTGAAAATGTATTCCAACATAATTCTAAATCCAAACGTGCAAAATGTCTAAAAATGCCTGTGATATTGAATACTTGGGAGTTTTACTATATAAAGATGTTTTTCTAAGGTTTGCAAATACAAAAATGAGGTTTTACTCAATATGACTGTATACTGTAACACTCAATATGACAGTTATTTAAACATAACTCCTACACCACACATGAAAAATGGCTAATAATGACTGAAATAATGCATCTTTGGGAGTTTACTCGAAACATACACTTTTTTAAATCTTGCAAATGCAAAAAGTAGTTTTTTACTCAATATGACTATAATGTTCTTGGAATCCTGAGATAATTTGAAAAAAGGTACAAAATTGTATCAAACATAACTTCTAAACAACACATGCAAAATGGCTAATAATGCCTAGAGATATGTATTTTTGTTAGTTGTAATAGAAAAATGATCTTTTGTAAGGTTTGCAAAGACACAAGTTAGTTTTTTTTATTCAATATAACAGTGTAACTGTCATACTAAATATGAAAGGTTTATAATCATAACTCCAAAACCAAACATGAAATTTGTCTTAAAAAGCCTTTAATATTGAATTTATGTAAGTTTTACCAGAATCAGGTATTTTGGAAAGAATCACAAATACAAATATTAGATTTTACTGGCCTCATATTGGTCACACTCAAAAGAACAGTTTTTGAAACATAACTCCAAAAATACACATGCAAAATGTCTAATAATGCCCGAAGAAATGCATCTTTGAGAGTTTTCCTGAAAAAAAAAAAACATTTGGTAAGGTTTGCAAAAACAAAATTTGATTTGTTACTCAATTTTACAGTAATGTACTTAGAATCCTGAGATAATGCGAAAAAGCAATGAAAATGTATTCCAACATAATTCTAAATCCAAACGTGCAAAATGTCTAAAAATGCCTGTGATATTGAATACTTGTGAGTTTTGCTGGATACAGATGTTTTTTTTATGGTTTGCAAATACAAAAATGAGGTTTTACTCAATATGACTGTATTCTGTAACACTCAATATGACAGTTTTTTAAACATAACTCCTACACCACACATGAAAAATAGCTAATAATGCCTGAAATAATGCATCTTTGGGAGTTTTACTCGAAACATATGCTTTTTTAAATCTTGCAAATGCAAAAAGTAGTGTTTTACTCAATATGACTATAATGTTCTTAGAATCCTGAGATAATTTGAAAAAAGAAATAAAATTGTATTCAAACAGAACTTCTAAACAACACATGCAAAATGGCTAATAATGCCTAGAGATATGTTTTTTGGTTAGTTGTCCTAGAAAAATGATCTTTTGTAAGGTTTGCAAAGACACAAGTTAGTTTTTTTATTCAATATAACAGTGTAACTGTCATACTAAATATGAAAGGTTTATAATCATAACTCCAAAACCGAACATGAAATTTGTTTAAAAAAGCCTGTAATATTGAATTTATGTGAATTTCTAGCAGAATCAGGTATTTTGGAAAGGTTCACAAATACAAAAATTAGGTTTTACTGGCCTCATATTGGTCACACTCAAAATGACAGTTTTTGAAACATAACTCCAAAAATAGACATGCAAAATGACTAATAATGCCTGAAGAAATGCATCTTTGAGAGTTTTCCTGAAAAAAAAAAACATTTGGTGACGTTTGCAAAAAACTTTTTTTTATTTTTTACTCAATTTGACGGCAATGTACATAGGATCCTGAGATAATGCAAAAAAAGCAATGAAAATGTATTCCAACATAATTCCTAATCCAAACATGCAAAATGTCTAATAATGCCTGAAGAAATGCATCTTCGAGAGTTTTCCTGAAAAAAAAAACATTTGGTAAGGTTTGCAAAAACAAAATTTGATTTGTTACTAAATTTGACAGTAATGTACTTAGAATCCTGAGATAATGCGAAAAAAGCAATAAAAATGTATTCCAACATAACTTCTATTAAACACATGCAAAATGGCTAATAATGCCTAGAGATATGTTTTTTTGTTAGTTGTACTAGAACAATTATCTTTTGTAAGGTTTGCAAAGACACAAGTTAGTTTTTTTATTCAATATAACAGTGTAACTGTCATACTAAATATGAAAGGTTTATAATCATAACTCCAAAACCAAATATGAAATTTGTCTTAAAAAGCCTTTAATATTGATATTATGTAAGTTTTAGCAGAATCAGGTATTTTGGAAAGAATCACAAATACAAATATTAGATTTTACTGGCCTCATATTGGTCACACTCAAAATGACAGTTTTTGAAGCATAACTCCAAAAATACACATGCAAAATGTCTAATAATGCCTGAAGAAATGCATCTTCGAGAGTTTTCCTGAAAAAAAAAAACATTTGGTAAGGTTAACAAAAACCAAATTTGATTTGTTACTCAATTTGACAGTAATGTACTTAGAATCCTGAGATAATGCGAAAAAAGCAATAAAAATGTATTCCAACATAATTCCTAATCCAAACGTGCAAAAAGTCTAAAAATGCCTGTGATATTGAATACATGTGAGTTTTACTATATACAGTTGTTTTTCTATGGTTTGCAAATACAAAAATGAGGTTTTACTCAATATGACTGTATACTGTAACACTCAATATGACAGTTTTTTAAACATAACTCCTACACCACACATGAAAAATGGCTAATAATGCCTGAAATAATGCATCTTTGGGAGTTTTACTCGAAACATATGCTTTTTTAAATCTTGCAAATGCCAAAAGTAGTTTTTTACTCAATATGACTATAATAGTCTGAGAATCCTGAGATAATGCGAAAAAAGCAATACAAATTTATTCAAACATAACTTCTAAACAACACTTGCAAAATGGCTAATAATAGCCAGAGATATGTTTTTTTGTTAGTTGTACTAGAAAAATGATCTTTTGTAAGGTTTGCAAAGACACAAGTTAGTTTTTTTATTCAATATAACAGTGTAACTGTCATACTAAATATGAAAGTTTTATAATCATAACTCCAAAACCAAATTTGATTAAAAAAAACTAACTTGTGTCTTTGTTAACCTTACAAAAGATACTTTCTCTAGTACAACTAACGAAAATTTATATCTCTAGTCATTATTAGCCATGTTGCATGTGTTGTTTGGAAGTTATGTTTGAATACAATTTTATTGCTTTTTTTCGCATTATCTCAGAATTCAAAGAACATTATAGTCATATTGAGTAGAACAACAATTTTTGGCATTGCAAAGATTTAAAAAAGCAATCGTTTCGAGTAAAACTCTCAAAGATGCATTATTTCAGACATTATTAGCCATTTTTCATGTGTGGTGTAGGAGTTATGTTTAAGTAACTGTCATATTGAGTGTTACAGTATACAGTCATATTGAATAAAACCTAATTTTTGTATTTGCAAACCATAGAAAAGCAACTGTATCTAGTAAAACTCACATGGATTCAATATCACAGGCATTTTTAGACAATTTGCACGTTTGGATTAGGAATTATGTTGGAATACATTTTTATTGCTCTTTTTGCATTATCTCAGGATTTTAAGTACATTACTGTCAAATTGGGTAAAACATGTATTTTTGTTTTTGAAAACCTTACAAAATGTTTTTTTTCCAGTAAAACTCACAAATATACATTTCTTCAGGCATTTTTTTGTAGATGTGCATGTGTATTTTTGGAGATATGGTTCAAAAAACGTCTTATTGAGTGTGACCAATGTGAGGCCAGTAAAACCAAATTTTTGTATTTGAAAACCTTTCCAAAATACCTAATTCAGGTAAAACTCACATAAAGTCAATATTACAGGCTTTTTTAGACAGATTTCATGTTTGGTTTTGGAGTTATGTTTATGAGCCTTTCATATTTAGTATGACAGTAATACTGTTATATCGAATAAAAAAAACACACTTGTATCTTTGAAAACACTGTAAAAATAAATTCTGTAAAAAAACGGTCATTTACTGGCAGCTACGGCTGCCAAACAAAAACCATAAAATTAAACTAAAACATTGTAAACCAAATAATGATCAAAAACATTATATTTACAGAAATTTTCATGAAATGTTTTGGGGAGAAATATCGTTATTTTACAGATTTTTACAATATTATTAAGATCAACCACCTTTAATAAAGTGACGATGCAAACAGTTCTGCAGAAAAATACCTTTATTCTAAAGAGTTTTTCCAAATTATTACGATCAATCACCTTTAGTGAAGTGAAAATGCTGGCGGTTCCACAGAAAAATACCATTTTTTAACAGATTTTTTCTGAATTGTTAGGATCAGGGGTGTCTCATTCACTTTACCGGTGGGCCACTGGATGCAGGAAATTGATACAAAGTTGGTTAACCTTGCATGAATCACTATCCCAACCTAGCAACGTACTTACCAATCCCACCATTTCACCCCGAGAATTTAACTACCCTCATATAGGATTGACTCAAAGCTTGGCCGGGTGAATACGACAAGTAGTACCGCGGTGGGCTTTTTGGTACACTCATTCACCAAATCATAAGCGTGCCAATTGAGGCATGTGATGTGCACGGTATTGTTGTGCATATGATAGTGACTGCAAGATATACTTGGTCAACAGCCACACAGGTCACACTGACGGTGGCTGCACAAACAACTTTAACACTGTTAAAAATATGCACCACACTGTGAACCCACAATGAACAAGAATGATAAACCCATTTCAGGAAAACATCCTCACTGTAATAAAACATAAACACAACATAACAAATACCCACAAAACCATGCAGCGCTATCTCTTCCGGGCTACATCCCCGCTACCACCCAACACCGCGCCCCAAAACATCACCGCCCCCCTCCGTGCGTTGGTTGAGGTGGGCGGGTTTAGGTGGTGGGGGTGTGTATTGTAACACATGGAATTCTGGGTATTGTTTCTGTTGTGTTAATGTTGTGTTACGGTGAAGATGTTCTCCTGAAATGTGTTTGTCATTCTTGTTTGATGTGGGTCTAGAGTGTGGCGCATATTTGTAACATTGTTAAAGTCGTTTGTACGGCCACTGTCAGTGTGATCTGTAAGGCTGTTGACTGTTGATTAAGTATGTCTTGCAGTCATTCATGTATGTCATATTACAGCGAAAAAAATGTAATAGTTAGTTTGAGCATAAACCTTTTATAAGAGGCTACATATATTTTTCGCCTTGAATGTGAAAATACACATAAATATTAAAAAAATTTGATTTACCTTAAAATTACATATAACATTTTTAGATTGTTAGTATGGACAAATACTTTTAAATAACAAGCTACATATTTAATTAAAGTTAATTACTGTAATTTTACATGAAATACAAAGTAATTTGAGAAAACAGAAAATAATATGTATAATTGATTTGGTATTTTTCTGTAAAAAAATAGAAATATACATAGTTCGTCATTACTGGTATATTATTCAAAATAACAGGCGGTTTGTTTATTTACAGATAATGTCTTGATTTCTACAGTTTTATAACCTATCTAAAAAAATTGAAAAATTACAGTAGAAATTTAGAGTAAACTAAACCATAAAAATTTGATTTTTTTTTTTTTTTACAGTGAACCCTACAAAAGATAATTTTTCTACTACAACTAACAAAGATACACATCTCTAGGCATTATTAGCCCTTTTGCATGTGTTGTTTAAAAGTTGTGTTTGAAAACTTTTTTATTGCTTTTTTCGCATTATCTCAGGATTTCAAGAACATTATTGTCATATTGAGTAAAACAACAATTTTTTGCACTGCAAAGATTTAATAAAGCAATCGTTTTGAGGAAAACTCCCAAAGATGTATTATTTCAGGCATTATTAGCCATGTGTGGTGTAGGAGTTATGTTTAAATAACTGTCATATTGAGTGATACAGTATACAGTCATATTGAGTAAAACCTAATTTTTGTATTTGCAAACCATAGAAAATCAACTATATCTAGTAAAACTCACATGGATTCAATATCACAGGCATGTTTAGACATTTTGCACGTTTGGATGAGGAATAATGTTGGAATACATTTTTATTGCTCTTTTTGCATCATCTCAGGATTTTAAGTACATTACTGTCAAATTGGGTAAAACATTTTGTTTTGTTTTTGCAAACCTTACAAAATGTTTTTTTTATCCAGTAAAACTCACAAAGATACATTTCTTCAGGCATTTTTTTGTAATTTTGCATGTGTATTTTTGGAGATATGGTTCAAAAACCGTCTTATTGAGTGTGACCAATGTGAGGCCAGTAAAACCAAATTTTTGTATTTGTGAACCTTTCCAAAATACCTAATTCAGGTAAAACTCACATAAAGTCAATATTACAGGCTTTTTTAGACAGATTTCATGTTTGGCTTTGGAGTTATGTTTATTAACCTTTCATATTTAGTATGACAGTTTTACTGTTATATTGAATAAAAAAACTAACTTTTATCCCTGCAAACACTGTAAAAATAAATTTTGTAAAAAAACGGTCATTTACTGGCAGCTACGGCTGCCAAACAAAAACCATAAAACTAAAGTAAAACATTGTAAACCAAATAATGATCAAAAATATTACATTTACAGACATTTTCATGAAACGTTTTGGGGTGAAATATCGTAATTTTACAGATTTTTACTAAATTATTAAGATCAACCACCTTTAATAAAGTGACGATGCAAACAGTTCTGCAGAAAAATACCTTTATTCTAAAGAGTTTTTCCAGATTATTACGATCAACCACTTTTAGTGAAGTGACAATGCTGGCGGTTCCACAGAAAAATACCATTGTTTTACAGATTTTTTCTGAATTGTTGGGATCAGGGGTGTCTCAATGACTTTAGCGGGGGTCCACTGGATGCAGGAAATTGATGCAAAGTGGATTCACCTTGCATGAATGGCTACCCCTATATACTTACCGATCCTACCATTTCACTGTGAGAATTTTACTGACCCTCATGTAGGATTGACCCAAAGTCTGGCCGGTTGACTTTTTATACACTCCTTCACCAAATCATCAGCATGTCTACTGATGAGTGTGATGTGCATGGTATTGTCATGCACGTGATAGTGACTGCAAAACATACTTGGTCAACAGCCACACAGGTCACACTGCTGGTGGCTGTACAAACAACTTTAACACTGTTACAAAATATGCACCACACTGTGAATCCACATCGAACAAGAATGATAAAGACATTTCAGGAAAACATCCTCACTGTAACAAAACATAAACACAACATAACATAACAAATACCCACAAGCCCATGCAGCGCTGACTCTTCCGGGCTACACCCCTGCTACCACCCAACCCCGCGCCCCAAAACATCACCGCCCCCCTCCATGCGTTGGTTGAGCTGGGCGGGGTTAGGTGGTGGGGGTGTATATTGTAACACATGGAATTCTGGGTTTTGTTTCTGTTGTGTTAATGTTGTGTTACGGTGAAGATGTTTTCCTGAAATGTGTTTGTCATTCTTGTTTGATGTGGCTCCACAATGTGGCGCATATTTGTAACATTGTTAAAGTTGTTTGTACGGCCACCGTCAGTGTGATTTGTAAGGCTGTTGACTGTTGATTAAGTATGTATTGCAGTCACTCATGTATGTCATATTACAGGGAAAGAAATGTAAATGTTAGTTAGAGCATAAACCTTTTATAAGAGGCTACATATATTTTTCGCCTTGAATGTGAAAATAAACATAAATATTAAAAAAATAATAATTTACCTTAAAATTACATTAACATTACAAAACATTTCTTTTTGTTTTTGCAAACCTTACAAAATGTTTTTTTTTCCAGTAAAACTCACAAAGATACATTTCTTCAGGCATTTTTTTGTAATTTTGCATGTGTATTTTTGGAGATATGGTTCAAAAACTGTCTTATTCAGTGTGACCAATGTGTGAAGAGTAAAACCAAATTGTTGTATTTGTGAACCTTTCCAAAATACTTAATTCAGGTAAAACTCACATAAAGTCAATATTACAGGCTTTTTTAGACAGATTTCATGTTTGGTTTTGGAGTTATGTTAATGAACCTTTCATATTTAGTATGACAGTTATACTGTTATATTAAATAAAAAAAAATTGTATCTTTGCAAACACTGTAAAAATAAATTCTGTAAAAAAACGGTCATTTACTGGCAGCTACGGCTGCCAAACAAAAACCATAAAATTAAACTAAAACATTGTAAACCAAATAATGATCAAAAACATTATTTTTACAGAAATTTTCATGAAATGTTTTGGGGAGAAATATCGTTATTTTACAGATTTTTACAATATTATTAAGATCAACCACCTTTAATAAAGTGACGATGCAAACAGTTCTGCAGAAAAATACCTTTATTCTAAAGAGTTTTTCCAAATTATTACGATCAATCACCTTTAGTGAAGTGAAAATGCTGGCGGTTCCACAGAAAAATACCATTTTTTAACAGATTTTTTCTGAATTGTTAGGATCAGGGGTGTCTCATTCACTTTACCGGTGGGCCACTGGATGCAGGAAATTGATACAAAGTTGGTTAACCTTGCATGAATCACTATCCCAACCTAGCAACGTACTTACCAATCCCACCATTTCACCCCGAGAATTTAACTACCCTCATATAGGATTGACTCAAAGCTTGGCCGGGCGAATACGACAAGTAGTACCGCGGTGGGCTTTTTGGTACACTCATTCACCAAATCATAAGCGTGCCAATTGAGGCATGTGATGTGCACGGTATTGTTGTGCATATGATAGTGACTGCAAGATATACTTGGTCAACAGCCACACAGGTCACACTGACGGTGGCTGCACAAACAACTTTAACACTGTTAAAAATATGCACCACACTGTGAACCCACAATGAACAAGAATGATAAACCCATTTCAGGAAAACATCCTCACTGTAATAAAACATAAACACAACATAACAAATACCCACAAAACCATGCAGCGCTATCTCTTCCGGGCTACATCCCCGCTACCACCCAACACCGCGCCCCAAAACATCACCGCCCCCCTCCGTGCGTTGGTTGAGGTGGGCGGGTTTAGGTGGTGGGGGTGTGTATTGTAACACATGGAATTCTGGGTATTGTTTCTGTTGTGTTAATGTTGTGTTACGGTGAAGATGTTCTCCTGAAATGTGTTTGTCATTCTTGTTTGATGTGGGTCTAGAGTGTGGCGCATATTTGTAACATTGTTAAAGTCGTTTGTACGGCCACTGTCAGTGTGATCTGTAAGGCTGTTGACTGTTGATTAAGTATGTCTTGCAGTCATTCATGTATGTCATATTACAGCGAAAAAAATGTAATAGTTAGTTTGAGCATAAACCTTTTATAAGAGGCTACATATATTTTTCGCCTTGAATGTGAAAATACACATAAATATTAAAAAAATTTGATTTACCTTAAAATTACATATAACATTTTTAGATTGTTAGTATGGACAAATACTTTTAAATAACAAGCTACATATTTAATTAAAGTTAATTACTGTAATTTTACATGAAATACAAAGTAATTTGAGAAAACAGAAAATAATATGTATAATTGATTTGGTATTTTTCTGTAAAAAAATAGAAATATACATAGTTCGTCATTACTGGTATATTATTCAAAATAACAGGCGGTTTGTTTATTTACAGATAATGTCTTGATTTCTACAGTTTTATAACCTATCTAAAAAAATTGAAAAATTACAGTAGAAATTTAGAGTAAACTAAACCATAAAAATTTGATTTTTTTTTTTTTTTACAGTGAACCCTACAAAAGATAATTTTTCTACTACAACTAACAAAGATACACATCTCTAGGCATTATTAGCCCTTTTGCATGTGTTGTTTAAAAGTTGTGTTTGAAAACTTTTTTATTGCTTTTTTCGCATTATCTCAGGATTTCAAGAACATTATTGTCATATTGAGTAAAACAACAATTTTTTGCACTGCAAAGATTTAATAAAGCAATCGTTTTGAGGAAAACTCCCAAAGATGTATTATTTCAGGCATTATTAGCCATGTGTGGTGTAGGAGTTATGTTTAAATAACTGTCATATTGAGTGATACAGTATACAGTCATATTGAGTAAAACCTAATTTTTGTATTTGCAAACCATAGAAAATCAACTATATCTAGTAAAACTCACATGGATTCAATATCACAGGCATGTTTAGACATTTTGCACGTTTGGATGAGGAATAATGTTGGAATACATTTTTATTGCTCTTTTTGCATCATCTCAGGATTTTAAGTACATTACTGTCAAATTGGGTAAAACATTTTGTTTTGTTTTTGCAAACCTTACAAAATGTTTTTTTTATCCAGTAAAACTCACAAAGATACATTTCTTCAGGCATTTTTTTGTAATTTTGCATGTGTATTTTTGGAGATATGGTTCAAAAACCGTCTTATTGAGTGTGACCAATGTGAGGCCAGTAAAACCAAATTTTTGTATTTGTGAACCTTTCCAAAATACCTAATTCAGGTAAAACTCACATAAAGTCAATATTACAGGCTTTTTTAGACAGATTTCATGTTTGGCTTTGGAGTTATGTTTATTAACCTTTCATATTTAGTATGACAGTTTTACTGTTATATTGAATAAAAAAACTAACTTTTATCCCTGCAAACACTGTAAAAATAAATTTTGTAAAAAAACGGTCATTTACTGGCAGCTACGGCTGCCAAACAAAAACCATAAAACTAAAGTAAAACATTGTAAACCAAATAATGATCAAAAATATTACATTTACAGACATTTTCATGAAACGTTTTGGGGTGAAATATCGTAATTTTACAGATTTTTACTAAATTATTAAGATCAACCACCTTTAATAAAGTGACGATGCAAACAGTTCTGCAGAAAAATACCTTTATTCTAAAGAGTTTTTCCAGATTATTACGATCAACCACTTTTAGTGAAGTGACAATGCTGGCGGTTCCACAGAAAAATACCATTGTTTTACAGATTTTTTCTGAATTGTTGGGATCAGGGGTGTCTCAATGACTTTAGCGGGGGTCCACTGGATGCAGGAAATTGATGCAAAGTGGATTCACCTTGCATGAATGGCTACCCCTATATACTTACCGATCCTACCATTTCACTGTGAGAATTTTACTGACCCTCATGTAGGATTGACCCAAAGTCTGGCCGGTTGACTTTTTATACACTCCTTCACCAAATCATCAGCATGTCTACTGATGAGTGTGATGTGCATGGTATTGTCATGCACGTGATAGTGACTGCAAAACATACTTGGTCAACAGCCACACAGGTCACACTGCTGGTGGCTGTACAAACAACTTTAACACTGTTACAAAATATGCACCACACTGTGAATCCACATCGAACAAGAATGATAAAGACATTTCAGGAAAACATCCTCACTGTAACAAAACATAAACACAACATAACATAACAAATACCCACAAGCCCATGCAGCGCTGACTCTTCCGGGCTACACCCCTGCTACCACCCAACCCCGCGCCCCAAAACATCACCGCCCCCCTCCATGCGTTGGTTGAGCTGGGCGGGGTTAGGTGGTGGGGGTGTATATTGTAACACATGGAATTCTGGGTTTTGTTTCTGTTGTGTTAATGTTGTGTTACGGTGAAGATGTTTTCCTGAAATGTGTTTGTCATTCTTGTTTGATGTGGCTCCACAATGTGGCGCATATTTGTAACATTGTTAAAGTTGTTTGTACGGCCACCGTCAGTGTGATTTGTAAGGCTGTTGACTGTTGATTAAGTATGTATTGCAGTCACTCATGTATGTCATATTACAGGGAAAGAAATGTAAATGTTAGTTAGAGCATAAACCTTTTATAAGAGGCTACATATATTTTTCGCCTTGAATGTGAAAATAAACATAAATATTAAAAAAATAATAATTTACCTTAAAATTACATTAACATTACAAAACATTTCTTTTTGTTTTTGCAAACCTTACAAAATGTTTTTTTTTCCAGTAAAACTCACAAAGATACATTTCTTCAGGAATTTTTTTGTAATTTTGCATGTGTATTTTTGGAGATATGGTTCAAAAACTGTCTTATTCAGTGTGACCAATGTGTGGCCAGTAAAACCAAATTGTTGTATTTGTGAACCTTTCCAAAATACTTAATTCAGGTAAAACTCACATAAAGTCAATATTACAGGCTTTTTTAGACAGACTTCATGTTTGGTTTTGGAGTTATGTTAATGAACCTTTCATATTTAGTATGACAGTTATACTGTTATATTAAATAAATAAAAATTGTATCTTTGCAAACACTGTAAAAATAAATTCTGTAAAAAAACGGGCATTTACTGGCAGCTACGGCTACCAAACAAAAACCATAAAATTAAAGTAAAACATTGTAAACCAAATAATGATCAAAAACATTATATTTACAGAAATTTTCATGAAACGTTTTGGGGAGAAATATCGTAATTTTACAGATTTTTACTAAATTATTAAGATCAACCACCTTTAATAAAGTGACGATGCAAACAGTTCCGCAGAAAAAAAAAAACTTTATTCTTCAGAGTTTTTCCAAATTATTACGATCAACCACCTTTAGTGAAGTGACAATGCTGGCGGTTCCACAGAAAAATACCATTGTTTAACCGATTTTTTCTGAATTGTTAGGATCAGGGGTATCTCATTGACTTTAGCTGGGGGCCACTGGATGCAGGAAATTGATACAAAGTGGGTTAAACTTGCATGAATGGCTATCCAACCCTAGCTACATACTTACCATTCCTATCATTTCACCACGAGAATTTCACTGACCCTCATGTAGGGTTGACTCAAAGTTTGGCCGGGCGACTATGACACGTAATACCGTGGTGGGTTTTATTGAACGCTCATTCATTAAATCATCAGCGTGCCAATTGAGGCATGTGATGAGCACGGTTTTGTCGTTCATTTGAAAAGTGACTGCAAGATATACTTGGTCAACAGCCACACAGGTCACACTGATGGTGGCTGTACAAACAACTTTAACACTGTTACAAATATGCACCACACTGTGAACCCACATCAAAAAAGAATGATAAACACATTTCAGGAAAACATCCTCACTGTAATAAAACATAAACACAACATAACAAATACCCAGAAGCCCAAGCAGCGCTGACTCTTCCGGGCTACAATCCCGCTACCGCCCAACACCGTGCCCCAAAACATCACCGACCCCCTCCGTGCGTTGGTTGAGCTGGGCGGGGTTAGGTGGTGGGGGTGTATATTGTAACACATGGAATTCTAGGAATTGTTTCTGTTGTTTTAATGTTGTGTTACGGTGACGATGTTCTCCTGAAATGTGTTTGTCAGTCTTGTTTGATGTGGCTCCACAGTGTGGCGCATATTTGTAACATTGTTAAAGTCGTTTGTACGGCCACCGTCAGTGTGATCTGTAAGGCTGTTGACTGTTGATTAAGTATGTCTTGCAGTCATTCATGTATGTCATATTACAGGGAAAAAAATGTAATAGTTAGTTTGAGCATAAACCTTTTATTAGAGGCTACATATATTTTTCGCCTTGAATGTGAAAATACACATAAATATTAAAAACATTTGATTTATCTTAAAATTACATATAAAACTTTTGGATTGTTAGTATGGACAAATACTTTAATATAACAAGCTACATATTTAATTTAAGTTAATTACTGTAATTTTACATTTACATGTCTGTAAATGTAATATTTTTGAACATTATTTGGTTCACAACGATTGCTTTTTTAAATCTTTGCAATGCCAAAAATTGTTGTTCTACTCAATATGACTATAATGTTCTTTGAATTCTGAGATAATGCAAAAAAAGCAATAAAATTGTATTCAAACATAACTTCCAAACAACACATGCAAAATGGCTAATAATGACTAGAGGTATGAATTTTCGTTTGTTGTACTAAAACAATGGTATTTTTCTGTGGAACCGCCAGCATTGTCACTTCACTAAAAGTGGTTGATCGTAATAATCTGGAAAAACTCTTTAGAATAAAGGTATTTTTCTGCAGAACTGTTTGCATCGTCACTTTATTAAAGGTGGTTGATCTTAATAATTTAGTAAAAATCTGTAAAATTACGATATTTCACCCCAAAACGTTTCATGAAAATGTCTGTAAATGTAATATTTTTGATCATTATTTGGTTTACAATGTTTTACTTTAGTTTTATGGTTTTTGTTTGGCAGCCGTAGCTGCCAGTAAATGACCGTTTTTTTACAAAATTTATTTTTACAGTGTTTGCAAGGATAAAAGTTTGTTTTTTTATTCAATATAACAGTAAAACTGTCATACTAAATATGAAAGGTTAATAAACATAACTCCAAAGCCAAACATGAAATCTGTCTAAAAAAGCATGTAATATTGACTTTATGTGAGTTTTACCTGAATTAGGTATTTTGGAAAGGTTCACAAATACAAAAATTTGGTTTTACTGGCCTCACATTGGTCACACTCAATAAGACGGTTTTTGAACCATATCTCCAAAAATACACATGCAAAATTACAAAAAAGTGCCTGAAGAAATGTATCTTTGTGAGTTTTACTGGATAAAAAAAACATTTTGTAAGGTTTGCAAAAACAAAACAAAATGTTTTACCCAATTTGACAGTAATGTACTTAAAATCCTGAGATGATGCAAAAAGAGCAATAAAAATGTATTCCAACATTATTCCTCATCCAAACGTGCAAAATGTCTAAACATGCCTGTGATATTGAATCCATGTGAGTTTTACTAGATATAGTTGATTTTCTATGGTTTGCAAATACAAAAATTAGGTTTTACTCAATATGACTGTATACTGTATCACTCAATATGACAGTTATTTAAACATAACTCCTACACCACACATGGCTAATAATGCCTGAAATAATGCATCTTTGGGAGTTTTCCTCAAAACGATTGCTTTTTTAAATCTTTGCAGTGCAAAAAATTGTTGTTTTACTCAATATGACAATAATGTTCTTGAAATCCTGAGATAATGCGAAAAAAGCAATAAAAAAGTTTTCAAACACAACTTTTAAACAACACATGCAAAAGGGCTAATAATGCCTAGAGATGTGTATCTTTGTTAGTTGTAGTAGAAAAAATATCTTTTGTAGGGTTCACTGTAAAAAAAAAAAAAATCAAATTTTTATGGTTTAGTTTACTCTAAATGTCTACTGTAATTTTTCAATTTTTTTAGATAGGTTATAAAACTGTAGAAATCAAGACATTATCTGTAAATAAACAAACCGCCTGTTATTTTGAATAATATACCAGTAATGACGAACTATGTATATTTCTATTTTTTTACAGAAAAATACCAAATCAATTATACATATTATTTTCTGTTTTCTCAAATTACTTTGTATTTCATGTAAAATTACAGTAATTAACTTTAATTAAATATGTAGCTTGTTATTTAAAAGTATTTGTCCATACTAACAATCTAAAAATGTTATATGTAATTTTAAGGTAAATCAAATTTTTTTAATATTTATGTGTATTTTCACATTCAAGGCGAAAAATATATGTAGCCTCTTATAAAAGGTTTATGCTCAAACTAACTATTACATTTTTTTCGCTGTAATATGACATACATGAATGACTGCAAGACATACTTAATCAACAGTCAACAGCCTTACAGATCACACTGACAGTGGCCGTACAAACGACTTTAACAATGTTACAAATATGCGCCACACTCTAGACCCACATCAAACAAGAATGACAAACACATTTCAGGAGAACATCTTCACCGTAACACAACATTAACACAACAGAAACAATACCCAGAATTCCATGTGTTACAATACACACCCCCACCACCTAAACCCGCCCACCTCAACCAACGCACGGAGGGGGGCGGTGATGTTTTGGGGCGCGGTGTTGGGTGGTAGCGGGGTTGTAGCCCGGAAGAGATAGCGCTGCATGGTTTTGTGGGTATTTGTTATGTTGTGTTTATGTTTTATTACAGTGAGGATGTTTTCCTGAAATGGGTTTATCATTCTTGTTCATTGTGGGTTCACAGTGTGGTGCATATTTTTAACAGTGTTAAAGTTGTTTGTGCAGCCACCGTCAGTGTGACCTGTGTGGCTGTTGACCAAGTATATCTTGCAGTCACTATCATATGCACAACAATACCGTGCACATCACATGCCTCAATTGGCACGCTTATGATTTGGTGAATGAGTGTACCAAAAAGCCCACCGCGGTACTACTTGTCGTATTCGCCCGGCCAAGCTTTGAGTCAATCCTATATGAGGGTAGTTAAATTCTCGGGGTGAAATGGTGGGATTGGTAAGTACGTTGCTAGGTTGGGATAGTGATTCATGCAAGGTTAACCAACTTTGTATCAATTTCCTGCATCCAGTGGCCCACCGGTAAAGTGAATGAGACACCCCTGATCCTAACAATTCAGAAAAAATCTGTTAAAAATTGGTATTTTTCTGTGGAACCGCCAGCATTTTCACTTCACTAAAGGTGATTGATCGTAATAATTTGGAAAAACTCTTTAGAATAAAGGTATTTTTCTGCAGAACTGTTTGCATCGTCACTTTATTAAAGGTGGTTGATCTTAATAATATTGTAAAAATCTGTAAAATAACGATATTTCTCCCCAAAACATTTCATGAACATTTCTGTAAATATAATGTTTTTGATCATTATTTGGTTTACAATGTTTTAGTTTAATTTTATGGTTTTTGTTTGGCAGCCGTAGCTGCCAGTAAATGACCGTTTTTTTACAGAATTTATTTTTACAGTGTTTTCAAAGATACAAGTGTGTTTTTTTTATTCGATATAACAGTATTACTGTCATACTAAATATGAAAGGCTCATAAACATAACTCCAAAACCAAACATGAAATCTGTCTAAAAAAGCCTGTAATATTGACTTTATGTGAGTTTTACCTGAATTAGGTATTTTGGAAAGGTTTTCAAATACAAAAATTTGGTTTAACTGGCCTCACATTGGTCACACTCAATAAGACGTTTTTTGAACCATATCTCCAAAAATACACATGCACATCTACAAAAAAATGCCTGAAGAAATGTATATTTGTGAGTTTTACTGGAAAAAAACATTTTGTAAGGTTTGCAAAAACAAAAATACATGTTTTACCCAATTTGACAGTAATGTACTTAAAATCCTGAGATAATGCAAAAAGAGCAATAAAAATGTATTCCAACATAATTCCTAATCCAAACGTGCAAATTGTCTAAAAATGCCTGTGATATTGAATCCATGTGAGTTTTACTAGATACAGTTGCTTTTCTATGGTTTGCAAATACAAAAATTAGGTTTTATTCAATATGACTGTATACTGTAACACTCAATATGACAGTTACTTAAACATAACTCCTACACCACACATGAAAAATGGCTAATAATGCCTGAAATAATGCATCTTTGAGAGTTTTACTCGAAACGATTGCTTTTTTAAATCTTTGTAATGCCAAAAATTGTTGTTCTACTCAATATGACTATAATGTTCTTTGAATTCTGAGATAATGCGAAAAAAAGCAATAAAATTGTATTCAAACATAACTTCCAAACAACACATGCAACATGGCAAATAATGACTATAGATATGAATTTTCGTTAGTTGTACTAGAGAAAGTATCTTTTGTAAGGTTAACAAAGACACAAGTTAGTTTTTTTTATTCAATATAACAGTATAACTGTCATACTAAATATGAAAGGTTTAAAATCATAACTCCAAAACCAAACATTAAATCTTCCTAAAAAAAAGCCTGTAATATTGAAATTATGTTAGTTTTAGCAGAATCAGGTATTTTGGAAAGGTTCACACATACAAAAATTGGGTTTTACCGGCCTCATACTGGTCACACTCATAATGACAATTTTGAAACATATCTCCAAAAGTAGAAATGCAAAATGTCTAATAATGCCTGAAGAAATGTATCTTTGAGAGTTTTCCTGAAAAAAAGAATTTGGTAAGGTTTGCAAAAAAAAAAATTTTTTTTTACTAAATTTGACAGTAATGTACTTAGAATCCTGAGATAATGCGAAAAAAGCAATACAAATGTATTCCAACATAATTCCTAATCCAAACGGGCAAAATGTCTAAAAATGCCTGTGGTAATGACAAATGTGAGTTTTTTTTCTATAGTTTGCAAATACAAAAATGAGATTTTACTCAATATGACTGTATACTGTAACACTCAATATGACAGTTTTTTAAACATAACTCCTACACCACACATGAAAAATGGCTAATAATGCCTGAAATAATACATCTTTGAAAATTTTACTCGAAACACATGATTTTTAAAATCTTGCAAATGCAAAAAGTAGTTTTTTACTCAATATGACTATAATGTTCTTAGAATCCTGAGATAAGGCGAAAAAAAGCAATAAAATTGTATTCCAACATAATTCCTAATCCAAACGTGCAAAATGGCTAAAAATGCCTGTGATATTGAATAAATGTGAGTTTTACTAGATACAGTTGTTTTTCAATGGTTTGCAAATAAAAAAATGAGGTTTTACTCAATATGACTGTATACTGTAACTCTCAATATGACAGTTTTTTTAAACATAACTCCTACACCACACATGAAAAATAGCTAGTAATGCCTGAAATAATGCATCTTTGGGAGTTTTACTCGAAACATATGCTTTTTTAAATCTTGCAAATGCAAAAAGTTGTTTTTTACTCAATACGACTATAATAGTCTTACAATCCTGAGATAATGCGAAAAAAACAATAAAAATGTATTCAAACATAACTTCTAAATAACACATGCAAAATGGCTAATAATGCCCAGGGATATGTTTTTTTGTTAGTTGTACTAGAAAAATGATCTTTTGTAAGGTTTGCAAAGACACAAATTGTTTGTTTTATTCAATATAACAGTGTAACTGTCATACTAAATATGAAAGGTTTATAATCATAACTCCAAAACCAAAAATGAAATTTGTCTTAAAAAGCCTTTAATATTGAATTTATGTAAGTTTTACCAGAATCAGGTATTTTGGAAAGAATCAAAAATACAAATATTAGATTTTACTGGCCTCATATTGGTCACGCTCAAAATGACAGTTTTTGAAACATAACTCAAAAAATACACATGCAAAATGTCTAATAATGCCTGAAGAAATGCATCTTCGAGAGTTTTCCAGAAAGAAAACATTTGGTAAGGTTTGTAAAAACAAAATTTGATTTGTTACTCAATTTGACAGTAATATACTTAGAATCCTGAGATAATGCGGAAAAAAGCAATAAAAATGTATTCCAACATAATTCCTAATCCAAACGTGCAACATGTCTAAAAATGCCTGTGATATTGAATACATGTGAGTTTTACTGGATACAGTTGTTTTTCTATGGTTTGCAAATACAAAATTGACGTTTTACTCAATATGACTGTATACTGTAACACTCAATATGACAGTTATTTAAACATAACTCCTACACCACAAATGAAAAATGGCTAATAATGCCTGAAATAATGCATCTTTGGGAGTTTTACTCGAAACATATGTTTTTTTAAATCTTGCAAATGCAAAAAGTAGTTTTTTACTCAATACGACTATAATAGTCTTACAATCTTGAGATAATGCGAAAAAAGCAATAAAAATGTATTCAAACATAACTTCTAAACAACACATGCAAAATGGCTAATAATGCCCAGAGATATGTTTTTTTGTTAGTTGTACTAGAAAAATGATCTTTTGTAAGGTTTGCAAAGACACAAGTTATATTTTTTATTCAATATAACAGTGTAACTGTCATACTAAATATGGAAGGTTTATAATCATAACTCCAAAACCAAATATGAAATTTGTCTTAAAAAGCCTTTAATATGGAATTTATGTAAGTTTTACCAGAATCAGGTTCTTTGGAAAGAATCACAAATACAAATATTAGATTTTACTGGCCTCATATTGGTCACACTCAAAATGACAGTTTTTGAAACATAACTCCAAAAATACACATGCAAAATGTCTAATAATGCCTGAAGAAATGCATCTTCGAGAGTTTTCCAGAAAGAAAACATTTGGTAATGTTTGCAAAAACAAAATTTGATTTGTTACTCAATTTGACAGTAATGTACTTAGAATCCTGAGATAATGCGAAAAAAGCAATAAAAATGTATTCCAACATAATTCCTAATCCAAACATGCAAAATGTCTAAAAATGCCTGTGATATTGAATATATGTGAATTTTACTAGACACAGTTGTTTTTCTATGGTTTACAAATACAAAAATGAAGTTTTAATCAATATGACTGTATACTGTAACACTCAATATGACAGTTATTTAAATATAACTCCTACACCACTCATGAAACATGGCTAATAATGCCTGCAATAATGCATCTTTGGGAGTTTTACTCGAAACATATGCATGTTTAAATTTTGCAAATGGAAAAAGTAGTTTTTTTACTCAATATGACTATAATAATCTTACAATCCTGAGATATGCGAAAAAAGCAATAAAAATGTATTCAAACATAACTTCTAAACAACACTTGCAAAATGGCTAATATTGCCTAGAGATATGTATTTTTGTTAGTTGTACTAGAAAAATGATCTTTTGTAAGGCTTGCAAAGACACAAGTTATTTTTTAATTCAGTATAACAGTATAACTGTCATACTAAATATGAAAGGTTTATAATCATAACTCCAAAACCAAATATGAAATTTGTCTTAAAAAGCCTTTAATATTGAATTTATGTAAGTTTTAGCAGAATCAGGTATTTTGGAAAGAATCACAAATACAAATATTAGATTTTACTGGCCTCATATTGGTCACACTCAAAATGACAGTTTTTGAAACATAACTCCAAAAATACACATGCAAAATGTCTAATAATGCCTGAAGAAATGCATCTTCGAGAGTTTTCCTGAAAAAAAAAACATTTGGTAAGGTTAACAAAAACCAAATTTGATTTGTTACTAAATTTGACAGTAATGTACTTAGAATCCTGAGATAATGCGAAAAAAGCAATAAAAATGTATTCCAACATAATTCCTAATCCAAACGTGCAAAATGTCTAAAAATGCCTGTGATATTGAATACATGTAAGTTTTGCTGGATACACTTGTTTTTCTATGGTTTGCAAATACAAAAATGAGGTTTTACTCAATATGACTGTATACTGTAACACTCAATATGACAGTTATTTAAACATAACTCCTACACCACACATGAAAAATGGCTAATAATGCCTGAAAAAATGCATCTTTGGGAGTTTTACTCGAAACATATGCTTTTTTAAATCTTGCAAATGCCAAAAATAGTTTTTTACTCAATATGACTATAATAGTCTGAGAATCCTGAGATAATGCGAAAAAAGCAATAAAAATGTATTCAAACATAACTTCTAAACAACACTTGCAAAATGGCTAATAATAGCCAGAAATATGTTTTTTTGTTAGTTGTACTAGAAAAATGATCTTTTGTAAGGTTTGCAAAGACACAAGTTAGTTTTTTTAATCAATATAACAGTGTACCTGTCATACTAAATATGAAAGGTTTATAATCATAACTCCAAAACCAAATATGAAATTTGTCTTTAAAAGCCTTTAATATTGAATTTATGTAAATTTTACCAGAATCAGGTATTTTGGAAAGAATCACAAATACAAATATTAGATTTTACTGGCCTCATGTTGGTCACACTCAAAATGACAGTTTTTGAAACATAACTCCAAAAATACACATGCAAAATGTCTAATAATGCCTGAAGAAATGCATCTTCGAGAGTTTTACTGAAAAAAAAAAACATTTGGTAAGGTTTGCAAAAACAAAATTTGATTTGTTACTAAATTTGACAGTAATGTACTTAGAATCCTGAGATAATGCGAAAAAAGCAATAAAAATGTATTCAAACATAACTTCTAAACAACACATGCAAAATGGCTAATAATGCCGAGAGATATGTTTTTTTGTTATTTGTACTAGAAAAATGATCTTTTGTAAGGTTTGCAAAGACACAAGTTAGTTTTTTTATTCAATATAACAGTGTAACTGTCATACTAAATATGAAAGGTTTATAATCATAACTCCAAAACCAAATATGAAATGTGTCTTAAAAAGCCTTTAATATTGAATTTATGTAAGTTTTAGCAGAATCAGGTATTTTGGAAAGAATCACAAATACAAATATTATATTTTACTGGCCTCATATTGGTCACACTCAAAATGACAGTTTTTGAAACATAACTCCAAAAATACACATGCAAAATGTCTAATAATGCCTGAAGAAATGCATCTTCGAGAGTTTTCCTGAAAAAAAAACATTTGGTAAGTTTTGCAAAAACAAAATTTGATTTGTTACTCAATTTGACAGTAATGTACTTAGAATCCTGAGATAATGCGAAAAAAGCAATAAAAATGTATTCCAACATAATTCCTAATCCAAACGTGCAAAATGTCTAAAAATGCCTGTGATATTGAATACATATGAGTTTTACTAGATGCAGTTGTTTTTCTATGGTTTGCAAATACAAAAATGAGGTTTTACTCAATATGACTGTATACTGTAACACTCAATATGACAGTTATTTAAACATAACTCCTGCACCACACATGAAAAATGGCTAATAATGCCTGAAAAAATGCATCTTTGGGAGTTTTACTCGAAACATATGCTTTTTTAAATCTTGCAAATGCAAAAAGTAGTTTTTTACTCAATGTGACTATAATAGTCTTACAATCCTGAGATAATGCGAAAAAAGCAATACAAATGTATTCAAACATAACTTCTAAACAACACATGCAAAATGGCTAATAATGCCTAGAGATATGTTTGTTGGTTAGTTGTACTAGAAAAATGATATTTTGTAAGGTTTGCAAAGACACAAGTTAGTTTTTTTATTCAATATAACAGTGTGACTGTCATACTAAATATGAAAGGTTTATAATCATAACTCCAAAACCAAATATGAAATTTGTCTTAAAAAGCCTTTAATATTGAATTTATGTAAGTTTTAGCAGAATCAGGTATTTTGGAAAGAATCACAAATACAAATATTAGATTTTACTGGCCTCATATTGGTCACACTCAAAATGACAGTTTTTGAAACATAACTCCAAAAATACACATGCAAAATGTCTAATAATGCCTGAAGAAATGCATCTTCGAGAGTTTTCCTGAAAAAAAAAACATTTGGTAAGGTTAACAAAAACCAAATTTGATTTGTTACTAAATTTGACAGTAATGTACTTAGAATCCTGAGATAATGCGAAAAAAGCAATAAAAATGTATTCCAACATAATTCCTAATCCAAACGTGCAAAATGTCTAAAAATGCCTGTGATATTGAATACATGTAAGTTTTGCTGGATACACTTGTTTTTCTATGGTTTGCAAATACAAAAATGAGGTTTTACTCAATATGACTGTATACTGTAACACTCAATATGACAGTTATTTAAACATAACTCCTACACCACACATGAAAAATGGCTAATAATGCCTGAAAAAATGCATCTTTGGGAGTTTTACTCGAAACATATGCTTTTTTAAATCTTGCAAATGCCAAAAATAGTTTTTTACTCAATATGACTATAATAGTCTGAGAATCCTGAGATAATGCGAAAAAAGCAATAAAAATGTATTCAAACATAACTTCTAAACAACACTTGCAAAATGGCTAATAATAGCCAGAAATATGTTTTTTTGTTAGTTGTACTAGAAAAATGATCTTTTGTAAGGTTTGCAAAGACACAAGTTAGTTTTTTTAATCAATATAACAGTGTACCTGTCATACTAAATATGAAAGGTTTATAATCATAACTCCAAAACCAAATATGAAATTTGTCTTTAAAAGCCTTTAATATTGAATTTATGTAAATTTTACCAGAATCAGGTATTTTGGAAAGAATCACAAATACAAATATTAGATTTTACTGGCCTCATGTTGGTCACACTCAAAATGACAGTTTTTGAAACATAACTCCAAAAATACACATGCAAAATGTCTAATAATGCCTGAAGAAATGCATCTTCGAGAGTTTTACTGAAAAAAAAAAACATTTGGTAAGGTTTGCAAAAACAAAATTTGATTTGTTACTAAATTTGACAGTAATGTACTTAGAATCCTGAGATAATGCGAAAAAAGCAATAAAAATGTATTCAAACATAACTTCTAAACAACACATGCAAAATGGCTAATAATGCCGAGAGATATGTTTTTTTGTTATTTGTACTAGAAAAATGATCTTTTGTAAGGTTTGCAAAGACACAAGTTAGTTTTTTTATTCAATATAACAGTGTAACTGTCATACTAAATATGAAAGGTTTATAATCATAACTCCAAAACCAAATATGAAATGTGTCTTAAAAAGCCTTTAATATTGAATTTATGTAAGTTTTAGCAGAATCAGGTATTTTGGAAAGAATCACAAATACAAATATTATATTTTACTGGCCTCATATTGGTCACACTCAAAATGACAGTTTTTGAAACATAACTCCAAAAATACACATGCAAAATGTCTAATAATGCCTGAAGAAATGCATCTTCGAGAGTTTTCCTGAAAAAAAAACATTTGGTAAGTTTTGCAAAAACAAAATTTGATTTGTTACTCAATTTGACAGTAATGTACTTAGAATCCTGAGATAATGCGAAAAAAGCAATAAAAATGTATTCCAACATAATTCCTAATCCAAACGTGCAAAATGTCTAAAAATGCCTGTGATATTGAATACATATGAGTTTTACTAGATGCAGTTGTTTTTCTATGGTTTGCAAATACAAAAATGAGGTTTTACTCAATATGACTGTATACTGTAACACTCAATATGACAGTTATTTAAACATAACTCCTGCACCACACATGAAAAATGGCTAATAATGCCTGAAAAAATGCATCTTTGGGAGTTTTACTCGAAACATATGCTTTTTTAAATCTTGCAAATGCAAAAAGTAGTTTTTTACTCAATGTGACTATAATAGTCTTACAATCCTGAGATAATGCGAAAAAAGCAATACAAATGTATTCAAACATAACTTCTAAACAACACATGCAAAATGGCTAATAATGCCTAGAGATATGTTTGTTGGTTAGTTGTACTAGAAAAATGATATTTTGTAAGGTTTGCAAAGACACAAGTTCGTTTTTTTATTCAATATAACAGTGTAACTGTCATACTAAATATGAAAGGTTTATAATCATAACTCCAAAACCAAATATGAAATTTGTCTTTAAAAGCCTTTAATATTGAATTTATGTAAGTTTTAGCAGAATCAGGTATTTTGGAAAGAATCACAAATACAAATATTAGATTTTACTGGCCTCATATTGGTCACACTCAAAATGACAGTTTTTGAAACATAACTCCAAAAATACACATGCAAAATGTCTAATAATGCCCGAAGAAATGCATCTTTGAGTGTTTTCCTGAAAAAAAAAACATTTGGTAATGTTTGCAAAACAAAATTTGATTTGTTACTCAATTTGACAGTAATGTACTTAGAATCCTGAGATAATGCGAAAAAAGCAATAAAAATGTACTCCAACATAATTCCTAATCCAAACGTGCAAAAAGTCTAAAAATGCCTGTGATATTGAATACATGTGAGTTTTACTATATACAGATGATTTTCTATGGTTTGCAAATAAAAAAATGAGGTTTTACTCAATATGACTGTATACTGTAACACTCAAAATGACAGTTCTTTAAACATAACTCCTACACCACACATGAAAAATGGCTAATAATGCCTGAAATAATGCATCTTTGGGAGTTTTACTCGAAACATATGCTTTTTTAAATCTTGCAAATGCCAAAAGTAGTTTTTTACTCAATATGACTATAATAGTCTGAAAATCCTGAGATAATGCGAAAAAAGCAATAAAAATTTATTCAAACATAACTTCTAAACAACACTTGCAAAATGGCTAATAATAGCCAGAGATATGTTTTTTTGTTAGTTGTACTAGAAAAATCATCTTTTGTAAGGTTTGGAAGGACACAAGTTAGTTTTTTTATTCAATAAAACAGTGTAACTGTCATACTAAATATGAAAGGTTTATAATCATAACTCCAAAACCAAATATGAAATTTGTCTTAAAAAGCCTGTAATATTGAATTTATGTAAGTTTTAGCAGAATCAGGTATTTTGGAAAGAATCACAAATCCAAATATTAGATTTTACTGGCCTCATATTGGTCACACTCAAAATACACATGCAAAATGTCTAATAATGCCTGAAAAATTGCATCTTTGAGAGTTTTCCTGAAAAAAAAAAACATTTGGTAAGGTTTGCAAAAACAACATTTGATTTGTTACTCAATTTGACAGTAATGTACTTAGAATCCTGAGATAATGCGAAAAAAGCAATAAAAATGTATTCCAACATAATTCTAAATCCAAACGTGCAAAATGTCTAAAAATGCCTGTGATATTGAATACATGTGAGTTTTACTAGATGCAGTTGTTTTTCTATGGTTTGCAAATACAAAAATTAGGTTTTACTTAATATGACTGTATACTGTAACACTCAATATGACAGTTATTTAAACATAACTCCTACACCACACATGAAAAATGGCTAATAATGCCTGAAAAAATGCATCCTTGGGAGTTTTACTCGAAACATATGCTTTTTTAAATCTTGCAAATGCAAAAAGTAGTTTTTTACTCAATATGACTATAATAGTCTTACAATCCTGAGATAATGCAAAAAAAGCAATAACAATGTATTCCAACATAATTCCTAATCCAAACGTGCAAAATGTCTAAAAATGCCTGTGATATTGAATATTTTTGAGTTTTACTAGATACAGATGATTTTTTATGGTTTCCAAACGTGCAAAATGTCTAAAAATGCCTGTGATATTGAATATTTTTGAGTTTTACTAGATACAGATGATTTTCTATGGTTTGTAAATACAAAAATGAGGTTTTACTCAATATGACTGTATACTGTAACACTCAATATGACAGTTATTTAAACATAACTCCTACACCACACATGAAAAATGGCTAATAATGCCTGAAAAAATGCATCTTTGGGAGTTTTACTCGAAACATATGCTTTTTTAAATCTTGCAAATGCAAAAAGTAGTTTTTTACTCAATATGACTATAATAGTCTTACAATCCTGAGATAATGCGAAAAAAGCAATAAAAATGTATTCAAACATAACTTCTAAACAACACATGCAAAATGGCTAATAATAGCTAGAGATATGTTTTTTTGTTAGTTGTACTAGAAAAATGATATTTTGTAAGGTTTGCAAAGACACAAGTTAGTTTTTTTATTCAATATAACAGTGTAACTGTCATACTAAATATGAAAGGTTTATAATCATAACTCCAAAACCAAATATGAAATGTGTCTTAAAAAGCCTTTAATATTGAATTTATTTCAGTTTTACCAAAATCAGGTATTTTGGAAAGAATCACAAATACAAATATTAGATTTTACTGGCCTCATATTGGTCACACTCAAAATGACAGTTTTTGAAACATAACTCCAAAAATACACATGCAAAATGTCTAATAATGCCCGAAGAAATGCATCTTTGAGAGTTTTCCTGAAAAAAAAAACATTTGGTAAGGTTTGCAAAAACCAAATTTGATTTGTTACTCCATTTGACAGTAATGTACTTAGAATCCTGAGATAATGCGAAAAAAGCAATAAAAATGTATTCCAACATAATTCCTAATCCAAACGTGCAAAATGTCTAAAAATGCCTGTGATATTGAATATTTTTGAGTTTTACTAGATACAGATGATTTTCTATGGTTTGTAAATACAAAAATGAGGTTTTACTCAATATGACTGTATACTGTAACACTCAATATGACAGTTATTTAAACATAACTCCTACACCACACATGAAAAATTGCTAATAATGCCTGAAAAAATGCATCTTTGGGAGTTTTACTTGAAACATATGCTTTTTTAAATCTTGCAAATGCAAAAAGTAGTTTTTTACTCAATATGACTATAATAGTCTTACAATCCTGAGAGAATGCGAAAAAAGCAATGAAAATGTATTCAAGCATAACTTCTAAACAACACATGCAAAATGGCTAATAATAGCTAGAGATATGTTTTTTTGTTAGTTGTACTAGAAAAATGATCTTTTGTAAGGTTTGCAAATACACAAGTTAGTTTTTTTATTCAATATAACAGTGTAACTGTCATACTAAATATGAAAGGTTTATAATCATAACTCCAAAACCAAATATGAAATTTGTCTTAAAAAGCCTTTAATATTGAATTTGTGTAAGTTTTAGCAGAATCAGGTATTTTGGAAAGAATCACAAATACAAATATTAGATTTTACTGGCCTCATATTGGTCACACTCAAAATGACAGTTTTTGAAGCATAACTCCAAAAATACACATGCAAAATGTCTAATAATGCCTGAAAAAATGCATCTTCGAGAGTTTTCCTGAAAAAAAACATTTGGTAAGGTTTGCAAAAACAAAATTTGATTTGTTACTCAATTTGACAGTAATGCACTTAGAATCCTGAGATAATGCGAAAAAAGCAATAAAAATGTAGTCCAACATAATTCCTAATGCAAACGTGCAAAATGTCTAAAAATGCCTGTGATATTGAATACATGTGAGTTTTACTAGATGCAGTTTTTTTTCTATGGTTTGCAAATACAAAAATGAGGTTTTACTCAATATGACTGTATACTGTAACACTTAATATGACAGTTATTTAAACATAACTCCTGCACCACACATGAAAAATGGCTAATAATGCCTGAAAAAATGCATCTTTGGGAGTTTTACTCGAAACATATGCTTTTTTAAATCTTGCAAGTGCAAAAAGTAGTTTTTTTATTCAATATGACTATAATAGTCTTACAATCCTGAGATAATGCGAAAAAACATTACAAATGTATTCAAACATAACTTCTAAACAACACATGCAAAATGGCTAATAATGCCTAGAGATATGTTTGTTGGTTAGTTGTACTAGAAAAATGATATTTTGTAAGGTTTGCAAAGACACAAGTTAGTTTTTTTATTCAATATAACAGTGTAACTGTCATACTAAATATGAAAGGTTTCTAATCATAACTCCAAAACCATAAATGAAATTCGTCTTTAAAAGCCTTTAATATTGAATTTATGTAAGTTTTAGCAGAATCAGGTATTTTGGAAAGAATCACAAATACAAATATTAGATTTTACTGGCCTCATATTGGTCACACTCAAAATGACAGTTTTTGAAACATAACTCCAAAAATACACATGCAAAATGTCTAATAATGCCCAAAGAAATGCATCTTTGAGAGTATTCCTGAAAAAAAAACATTTGGTAAGGTTTGCAAAAACAACATTTGATTTGTTACTCAATTTGACAGTAATGTACTTAGAATCCTGAGATAATGCGAAAAAAGCAATAAAAATGTATTCCAACATAATTCCTAATCCAAACGTGCATAACGTCTAAAAATGCCTGTGATATTGAATACTTTTGAGTTTTACTAGATACAGATGATTTTCTATGGTTTGCAAATTAAAAAATGAGGTTTTACTCAATATGACTGTATACTCTAACACTCAATATGACAGTTATTTAAACATAACTCCTACACCACACATGAAAAATGGCTAATAATGCCTGAAATAATGCATCTTTGGGAGTTTTACTCGAAACATATGCTTTTTTAAATCTTGCAAGTGCAAAAAGTAGTTTTTTACTCAATATGACTATAATGGTCTTACAATCCTGAGATAATGCGAAAGAAGCAATACAAATGTATTCAAACATAACTTCTAAACAACACATGCAAAATGGCTAATAATAGCTAGAGACATATTTTTTTGTTAGTTGTACTAGAAAAATGATCTTTTGTAAGGTTTGCAAAGACACAAGTTAGTTTTTTTATTCAATATAACAGTGTAACTGTCATAATAAATATGAAAGGTTTATAATCATAACTCCAAAACCAAATATGAAATTTGTCTTAAAACGCCTTTAATATTGAATTTATGTAAGTTTTACCAAAATCAGGTATTTTGGAAAGAATCACAAATACAAATATTAGATTTTACTGGCCTCATATTGGTCACACTCAAAATGACAGTTTTTGAAACATAACTCCAAAAATACACATGCAAAATGTCTAATAATGCCTGATAAAATGCATCTTCGAGAGTTTTCCTGAAAAAAAAACATTTGGTAAGGTTTGCAAAAACAAAATTTGATTTGTTACTCAATTTGACAGTAATGTACTTAGAATCCTGAGATAATGCGAAAAAAGCAATACAAATGTATTCCAACATAATTCCTAATCCAAACGTGCAAAATGTCTAAAAATGCCTGTGATATTGAATACATGTGAGTTTTACTAGATGCAGTTGTTTTTCTATGGTTTGCAAATACAAAAATGAGGTTTTACTCAATATGACTGTATACTGTAACACTCAATATGACAGTTATTTAAACATAACTCCTACACCACACATGAAAAATGGCTAATAATGCCTGAAATAATGCATCTTTGGGAGTTTTACTCGAAACATATGCTTTTTTAAATCTTGCAAATGCCAAAAGTAGTTTTTTACTCAATATGACTATAATAGTCTTAGAATCCTGAGATAATGCGAAAAAAGCAATACAAATTTATTCAAACATAACTTCTAAACAACACTTTTAAAATGGCTAATAATAGCCAGAGATATGTTTTTTTGTTAGTTGTACTAGAAAAATGATCTTTTGTAAGGTTTGCAAATACACAAGTTAGTTTTTTTATTCAATATAACAGTGTAACTGTCATACTAAATATGAAAGGTTTATAATCATAACTCCAAAACCAAATATGAAATTTGTCTTAAAAAGCCTTTAATATTGAATTTGTGTAAGTTTTAGCAGAATCAGGTATTTTGGAAAGAATCACAAATACAAATATTAGATTTTACTGGCCTCATATTGGTCACACTCAAAATGACAGTTTTTGAAACATAACTCCAAAAATACACATGCAAAATGTCTAATAATGCCCGAAGAAATGCATCTTTGAGAGTTTTCCTGAAAAAAAAAAACATTTGGTAAGGTTTGCAAAAACAAAATTTGATTTGTTACTCAATTTGACAGTAATGTACTTAGAATCCTGAGATAATGCGAAAAAAGCAATAAAAATGTATTCCAACATAATTCCTAATCCAAACGTGCAAAATGTCTAAAAATGCCTGTGATATTGAATATTTTTGAGTTTTACTAGATTCAGATGATTTTCTATGGTTTGTAAATACAAAAATGAGGTTTTACTCAATATGACTGTATACTGTAACACTCAATATGACAGTTATTTAAACATAACTCCTACACCACACATGAAAAATGGCTAATAATGCCTGAAAAAATGCATCTTTGGGAGTTTTACTCGAAACATATGCTTTTTTAAATCTTGCAAATGCAAAAAGTAGTTTTTTACTCAATATGACTATAATAGTCTTACAATCCTGAGATAATGCGAAAAAAGCAATGAAAATGTATTCAAACATAACTTCTAAACAACACATGCAAAATGGCTAATAATAGCTAGAGATATGTTTTTTGTTGGTTGTACTAGAAAAATGATGTTTTGTAAGGTTTGCAAATACACAAGTTAGTTTTTTTATTCTATATAACAGTGTAACTGTCATACTAAATATGAAAGGTTTATAATCATAACTCCAAAACCAAATATGAAATTTGTCTTAAAAAGCCTTTAATATTGAATTTGTGTAAGTTTTAGCAGAATCAGGTATTTTGGAAAGAATCACAAATACAAATATTAGATTTTACTGGCCTCATATTGGTCACACTCAAAATGACAGTTTTTGAAGCATAACTCCAAAAATACACATGCAAAATGTCTAATAATGCCTGAAAAAATGCATCTTCGAGAGTTTTCCTGAAAAAAAACATTTGGTAAGGTTTGCAAAAACAAAATTTGATTTGTTACTCAATTTGACAGTATTGTACCTAGAATCCTGAGATAATGCGAAAAAAGCAATAAAAATGTATTCCAACATAATTCCTAATCCAAACGTGCAAAAAGTCTAAAAATGCCTGTGATATTGAATACATGTGAGTTTTACTAGATACAGTTGTTTTTCTATGGTTTGCAAATACAAAAATGAGGTTTTACTCAATATGACTGTATACTGTAACACTCAATATGACAGTTATTTAAACATAACTCCTACACCACACATGAAAAATGGCTAATAATGCCTGAAATAATGCATCTTTGGGAGTTTTACTCGAAACATATGCTTTTTTAAATCTTGCAAATGCAAAAAGTAGTTTTTTACTCAATATGAATATAATAGTCTTAGAATCCTGAGATAATGTGTAAAAAGCAATAAAAATGTATTCAAACATAACTTCTAAACAACACATGCAAAATGGCTAATAATAGCTGGAGATATATTTTTTTGTTAGTTGTAATAGAAAAATGATCTTTTGTAAGGTTTGCAAGGACACAAGTTAGTTTTTTTATTCAATATAACAGTGTAACTGTCATAATAAATATGAAAGGTTTATAATCATAACTCCAAAACCAAATATGAAATTTGTCTTAAAACGCCTTTAATATTGAATTTATGTAAGTTTTACCAAAATCAGGTATTTTGGAAAGAATCACAAATACAAATATTAGATTTTACTGGCCTCATATTGGTCACACTCAAAATGACAGTTTTTGAAACATAACTCCAAAAATACACATGCAAAATGTCTAATAATGCCCGAAGAAATGCATCTTTGAGAGTATTCCTGAAAAAAAAAACATTTGGTAAGGTTTGCAAAAACAACATTTGATTTGTTACTCAATTTGACAGTAATGTACTTAGAATCCTGAGATAATGCGAAAAAAGCAATAAAAATGTATTCCAACATAATTCCTAATCCAAACGTGCAAAATGTCTAAAAATGCCTGTGATATTGAATACTTTTGAGTTTTACTAGATACAGATGATTTTCTATGGTTTGCAAATTAAAAAATGAGGTTTTACTCAATATGACTGTATACTCTAACACTCAATATGACAGTTATTTAAACATAACTCCTACACCACACATGAAAAATGGCTAATAATGCCTGAAATAATGCATCTTTGGGAGTTTTACTCGAAACATATGCTTTTTTAAATCTTGCAAGTGCAAAAAGTAGTTTTTTACTCAATATGACTATAATAGTCTTGCAATCCTGAGATAATGCGAAAAAAGCAATAAAAATGTATTCAAACATAA